>NC_134269.1:113362262-113582262 GCF_031893055.1 Leptodactylus fuscus | reverse complement strand
AGGTGGGGCTTAGGAGAGTGGGTGGGTACTGGGCAGGGAGACTCCCCGCCCACACTCTCCTAAGCCCTGCCCCTCTCCCGACTAGTATTATAAAGAAGGTAGGGCTTAGGAGAGTGTGGGTGGGGAGTCTCCCAGCCCAGTACCCACCCACTCTCCTAAGCCCCACCTTCTCTATAATAATAGTCGGGGAGAGGGGGGCAGGGCACTTTGAAACCGGGACCATGGACTGAAGTGGACCAAGAGCAAAGAGCTGCAGGTAAGCGGACACCGGGGGGAGGGGGTTAATCACTACACAACATGGGGTAAATGCTGTGTATTGAATAGGATAATCTCCCACACTGCACACTCAGCTGGCTATTCCTTAATAGTACTAAAACGCTCAGCTATTCCTTTAGTAGTTCCGAGCCATAGGAATGCATTGACCAGCGTCGGTTGGCCACTGTACGGGCATTCGGCCAATCAACGCTGGTCATCCCTATGGGAAAAAGTCAGCTTACGCATATCGCAAGCTGACAGGGATCCCGACAAGATAGAGCCCCAAAGAGCTAGGTGAGTGACATTCCCCCCTAAATAAAGGTTATCTCTAGCTAACCCTGCCTGTAGATCTGTCCCTGTGCCACATTCATATAGTTCACAGTCCCAAATTAGTCGAATGGTAAATCCACCATTCGTCTAAATTGGAGGTTATCCGTTTCCGGCCGCCAATTCCTTTTTCCGATTTTTTTTCACTGCCTACCTTGTCATATTTCCTGTCCCACCTCCCCTGCGCAGTTATTGGTGCAAAAAACATGCCAGGGAAGGTGGGAGGGGAATCAAATTTTTAGTGAGTTTGCCACGTGGTGTTCGATTGGAATCGAACACCTCGAATGGCCTGATATTCAATTGAATATCAATTTGATCGAAAGCCGTTCGCTCATCTCTAATAATGAAGATTATTTCTTAGGTTTCTCTGATTCTTCCAGTTTTTCATTTTTCTGATTCTCCATATTCCATTGTGATCTTAGTCTGACAGTGGCATAAACTTATCCCATCCAATATCTCACCAAATTGTGTTAAATTACACTACATTATCATATGGTATCTCAACTCATCCATTTTTTTACCTAATTTAAAAGACAAATCTATAATCAGAAAATTACATTGAGTGATTTTTTTTCTTTGACTGTTCATATACATATAAATTCTGAAATATAGTTTTCACACTGAGCATTACAGAACATACAATAGGCTGACAGTTTCTGAATCTTATTTTCAGATATGTCATGTAGACCGAATGGCAATAGCTGGGTCATCCCATTATTAGTAGCCTATGGGAATACAATGACTGAATACCAGATTTTTGTACTGCTGGATTTAAATGACCCCATCAGAATTCAGTTGTGCAGTAATAAAAATAATAATAATTTAAACAGCTATTCATACATTATTCTTATTTGTCCCATAATCAAAATGTCCTTAGTAAATGTTATGTACTGATAAAAATACCTTAATGATTTTGATAAATGACACTTTACCCCTGTGGGTTATTTTGGGTCCAGAAATATTTGGACAGTGACACAATCTTTATGATTTGGGCTCTACATCCAACAACTGAGATGTAAGAGGAATGTATACTTTCAGGTTTATTGCAAGGGGATGAACATAAATATCCTGTGAAACTTTTAGGAATTGCAACCATTTTTCTACAAAGCCTCCTGATTTCAGGGGCTCAAAAGTTATTAGAAAAATTAACATATAACCATAAATAAAATGTTCATTTTTAATATTTTGTAGAGACTCCTTTGCTGACAATGATTACCTAAAGTCTGGAACCCAAGAATATCACCAAACGCTGCATCTGTTCCTTTTTGATGCTTTGCCAGTAGAGATGAGCGAACACCAAAATGTTCGAAGTTCGAAATCCGATTCGAACAGTCGCTCACTGTTCGACTGTTTGAACGGGTTTCGAACCCCATTATAGTCTATGGGGAACATATACTCGTTAAGGGGGAAACCCAAATCCGTCTCTGGAGAGTCACCAAGTCCACTATGACATCCCAGGAAATGATGCCAACACCCTGGAATGACACTGGGACAGCAGGGGAAGCATGTCTGGGGGCATATAAGTCACTTTATTACATGGAAATCCCTGTCAGCTTGCGATTTTCGCAAGCTAACTTTTTCCAATAGGAATGCATTGGCCAGCGCTAATTGGCCAGTTTACAGAATTCGGCCAATCAGCGCTGGCTCTGCCGGAGGAGGCGGAGTCTAAGATCGCTCCACACCAGTCTCCATTCAGGTCCGACCTTAGACTCCGCCTCCTCCGACAGAGCCAGCGTTGATTGGCCGAATTCTGTAAACTGGCCAATCAGCACTGGCCAATGCATTCTATTGGCGTGATGAAGCAGAGCTGAATGTGTGTGCTGAGCTCAACTACGCCGGCGGTGTAGCCGGGAGTTCAGTGCACAGCCAGCTCTGCTATGCCGGAGATTGAGCAGAGTTGGCCGTGCGCTCCGGTGGTGTAGCAGAGCCGAGGGTGCAGAAGGGTTCAAGTGCACCCTCGGCTCTGATGTAGCAGAGCTGAGTGTGCACAAGGGTTCAAGCGCACACTCCGTCCGGAGATGTAGCCGTGCTGATGCTGTCAACACTGCTACATCTGATATCGGAACACAATGGAGACTGCTGTGGACTCCATGGCAGTCTCCATTGTGGTCCAATCTGAGATGTAGCAGTGTTGACAGCATCAGCACGGCTACATCTCCGGATGGAGTGTGCGCTTGAACCCTTGTGCACACTCAGCTCTGCTACATCAGAGCCGAGTGTGCGCTTGAACCCTTCTGCACCCTCGGCTCTGCTACATCAGAGCCGAGGGTGCGCTTGAATCCTTCTGCACCCTCGGCTCGGCTACATCAGAGCTGAGGGTGCGCTTGAATCCTTCTGCACCCTCGGCTCGGCTACATCAGAGCTGAGGGTGCGCTTGAATCCTTCTGCACCCTCGGCTCTGCTACACCACCGGAGCGCACGGCCAACTCTGCTCAATCTCCAGCTGCACTGAACTCTCAGCTACACCACCGGCGTAGTTAAGAGTTCAATCTCCGGCATAGCAGAGCTGGCTGTGCACTGAAATCTCGACTACGCCACCAGCGTAGTTGAGCTCAGCACACACATTCAGCTCTGCTTCATCATGCCAATAGAATGCATTGGCCAGCGCTGATTGGCCAGTTTACAGAATTCGGCCAATCAATGCTGGTTCTGTCGGAGTCTAAGGTCGGACCTGAATGGAGACTGGTGTGGAGCGATCTTAGACTCCGCCTCCTCCGGCAGAGCCAGCGCTGATTGGCCGAATTCCGTAGACTGGCCAATCAACGCTGCTCAATGCAATCCTATTGGAAAAGTTTATCTCACAAAAATCACAATTACACACCCGATAGAGCCCCAAAAAGTTATTTTTAATAACATTCCCACATAAATAAAGGTTATCCCTAGCTATCCCTGCCTGTACAGCTATCCCTGTCTCATAGTCACAAAGTTCACAGTCTCATATGACCCGGATCTGAAATCCACTATTCGTCTAAAATGGAGGTCACCTGATTTCGGCAGCCAATGACTTTTTCCGATTTTTTTCAATGCCTCCGGTGTCGTAGTTCCTGTTCCACCTCCCCTGCGCTGTTATTGGTGCAAAAAAAGCGCCAGGGAAGGTGGGAGGGGAATAAAAAATTTTTGGAGTTTGCCACGTGATGTTCGATTCGAATCGAACACATCGAACAGCCTGATATCCGATTGAACATGTGTTCGATAGAACACTGTTCGCTCATCTCTATTTGCCAGGCCTTTACTACAGCTGTCTTAAGTTGTTTCTTGTCTGTGGGTCTTTCTGTCTTAACCCCTTCCCACCAGTGACATTTGTTTTTCACTTCTCCTCCTAAATCCCATAACTTTTGCTCAATATGGTGAATCCTCTGTATTTGCTCTTATCAAGCCTTTACTTCATGGTAGATTTAGATATTGATACATAGTAACTATACATCTATTTCCTGGAGAGTGTTCTTCACTTGAATAGATGCTGTGAAGGGGTTTTTCTTCACTATGGAAAGGATTCTGTGATGATCCACCAATGTTTTCTTCAGTGAACAGCTAGGCCTGTTGATTTAGTTGCTCCTAACATTTCCACTATCTCTAATGGATTATTCTTTTTTTTTCAGCCTTATGATGGTCTGTTTTCCATTGAAAACTCATATGACCTCATGTCGTGGGTTCACAGCAGGAGCTTCCACATGCAAATGCCAAACCTGGAATCAAGGAGAGAAAAGCCCAGGCAGCCCATTAAATAGCTTGTGAGAGAATTGTCCAATTTTAGCCCCTTAAAAAGGGGCAGCTACATATTACAGAGCTGTAACTCCTAACCCCTTCCTCCAATTAGGATGTGAACACTAAAGCTGAGAGTTTGCAGTTTAAGCCCATATGGATTAAATAAATGCATCTTTAATATATTTTGGTAAAAAGCTAAAATACCAAAACTTGTGTCACTGTTGAAATATTTCTGGACCTAACTGCACTAAGGTTTGTTCAAAACAGCTTCAAGCCTCCTTGAAGGTGATTGCCTACTTAGCCTCTTTTATTGAATTTCTTTCTGTTTTAGAAAGTACTCCTAATAATAACCAGTTCCAGGAAGTCCCACTACTGGGACTTCTATCAGTCAGTTGTAGTCTGTGTGAGAACTCATGATCAAATTACTAATTTCCTCTACAGCTCCATTACAGAAAAATGTAGCAGTGCATATTTACTACTTTACATGCTGGATGCTGGAAATGAGGAATGTGTTTTTTTTTTTTTTTTTTTTTTTTTTTTTTTTTAATAATGCTCTAACTGTGCAATTGACTATTCTTACCAGATAACCAGACAGAATGGTGTATAGTTAAGAGTGGATCCATAGTTTTTATGTGTTAGTTCATTTTGTCCCAACATGTTGGTTATGTTTTACTAAGAATATTAACTTTACAAAAAGTAATGACAATGAACATGGGCATGTCTGGGTCAGGATTTAAATCTTAGAACATATGGAGAGAGAGACTGTGGAAAAACATGGCATACACACATATGGAATTGTTGGGAGTATACATGTTTTTAGAAACATAGGATGGTTTTGATTTTCATAAAGGATATTCCATTAAAGCAAGTTATAGTACATAACTTGCTGATTTGTTAGGACCAACTGCCTCAACCCATACTGATCCTAAGATTGAGGTCCCTTTTCCATGTGTTAATTTATTGGCAACCACAAGATCAGTACATGCTAAAGTGCCACTATGGTCATAATAGACCTTTAGGGGGCGTCTTAACAATAGTTTTGTTTTTTTTCTTTTTTTGGCTGATATCTACTATAACAGGTGTTGATACATTAGCCACATTTTCATACAGGTACGCCCTTGCAAAGTGGACTGCTAGGACATATATAATCTATGGGTGGTCCAGAAGTGGTTATAAGGCTTGTTCAAGATTTTTATAAAAAAAATTTTTATAGACAAAAAACGTGGTGGAATGAATTTGTGTTTATATTGACTGGCCCATTATACAAAGATACACATGCATATTGTTACATATTATATATACACATACATCCGCTGTGACACTTCCAGAACAGGAACTAGAAGCCAGGAAGTACTGCATGAGCATGAAAAAATTAGGAATGGTAAAAATGGCCCACATACACATAAAGATGCTTAGCTTTGTTTATTCATTCATATGACAAGCATTTTCTGTCTTTTGTCAAATTTTTTTCATCCTAGAAAATCACTAACTTTTTTGAAGGTTGCCATACATATTAAATGAGGAACAATTAACCATCTAAATTGTAGAAAGGTGTTCCAATTCAGTAGAATTTTGTGCAAAGAAGGATTGTCCATGAGACCAATTTTAACAAGCCTGACCCTTTTGTTCTTGATGGAAGTTAAATCATTGTCAGATGATTCCTTGACTGTTGAGGTTAGCTATGGGTCAGATATAACTATCACTCAAAAGAACCTTGGTCTGACAACTATCTTCTTCCTATGACCTGTCTTACATACTACCTAAAAATTTGACCTGAAAAAGTAACATCCTCAATGTTATACAGTATATGTGAACATATACTGTACTGTATATAGTTGTAAGGCAAATATAACTGCACAGTATTTGAGGTATCAAATGGAAAAAAGTTTTGGGCTTCATATGGCATCAGCTGTAACAGGAGTTGAAAGATTAGAAGATGGCATATTGGAAAGCTGTGCACTGAATAGAAAAAAAAAATCAATATATGTTAGGAAAGGTAGGAACCAAGATAATAGAAGGATGATTAAACTTATGTGGATCACAACCAATGTTCTCTATAAGCGGAGTGATCTGAAATAAAAATAAAATGAGAAGCCAATAGCACTTTATATTCATTTTGGCCTTAAGAGATAATGGTCATTTTCAGATTAGTATATATAGAACAGATGACAAACATTATCTTTGCTTATTTAAAGCTGATAATTCTCTTTGCTTCAAAATGTTGGTCAAATCCACTCATTAAAGGTAGATGTTGGGAGAAAGGGATCAGGCTGTTCTAACGGATGTCCTGACAGATTTAAGCAAGGGCTTTGTGACATCTTTGGACACAAAATGCAAGGATGGCAAAGTTGCAATGACATCACAATTTTTATCTTTCAATTTGATTAATTCACACAATGACAACCAGTACAGTCAGAAGAAATCTAAATTTCATGGATTTAAGATAAAGGACTACAAATTACAAGCAACTTTCTCGGCATAGCATTCAATATAAGCTGCATTCCAATCTGACATGTACATACAGCTGTTTTTGTGTTTATTAGGTGCCAAAATTCTAAATTCATGTTCAGCTCACTTCCAAATTGGCCGGTTTATATTGCACAACTTGTATGTGATGATGTCAAAGTCTTATGCAGCCTCTGCCTAAAGGTTAGCAAAGTTGCAAGTAAGAAATAGGCAACATAATGATAAATGATTATTTTTATCTGCTAATATAGGTATGTCTGGCATGCCTATACATTTACATTTAAGGGACACGACTCTACTGTACTATATGGCAGAAAGACATTTGGCTTCTCTGTACAGATGGTTTCCGGTTTCCTGATGCTATTCTCAGTTAAGACATTTTTATGGACATTTCATATGGTAAATATTCCTTAAAACTTTTTACATGAAGAATGAATAAAAACATTTTCAGCCTCTCTACCCCTTTAATCGGTGTTGCTAATGCTATATAACACTATATACAAAGTGCCCCCAACTGAGATAAATATACAGCACAAAAGAGAAATCAAATATTTACATATACATAATTTCTTTATAAAAGGTACAGTAATATATTCTATTGGGTCACCACCTACTGTCACAGAGCAGATGGTTAATTGGAACAAATGTGCCTACAACAGAAACCTAAAGGTAGATGAGTCTGGGCTATACAATTCCAATACTCTGCCCGTCTCTAGTGGCTATTTCCACACCTTAGAAACAGGAAAATCAATTTTCAGTAATAACACTTTCAATTGAAGAACCTCTTTAGCAATCTAGAAAGATTAAACTACAGTAGCTTCCACCATGGGAATTGTAGTTAAATCCTAGTAAATTCCTACTAGTTAGATTGATGTTGAAAGTGTAAGTGTAAATTACAAACATATTTAAATACTGTTAGATGTGCTTTTCCCAAAGCAGTCAGTGACCAGTTTCTTCAATTTTAGTGGGGATACAGGTTTTACCATCAATCATATAACATAAGTACTTTGACTACATCATTTGCAATTAAAGGATTTATAAAGTTTTTCCATATAGATATTTAAATCCTCTAAAAATCTAATATAAAAGAGTAAATCTACTGTGGATAAAAAAAAATAAAATAAATAAAGCCATGAATAATGTTTCTCTGCACAATGGTTGTCTTTTAGAACAAATGTGTGAAGCCCAAATCTGATAGAAAAATAGAAAATTGACTGTCAATTAGCATGAGAAGCTTTAATAGCATTATAAAGAGTAACTATAATAGAATATGTAAAGGAGTTGTTTTAACAACAGTCTGTAAGAATATATATGAGTGGAAGAACTTTACGCAATACACAAACTCTAAGAGATCAATATTAGCTATACAAATTGTAATATGACTGACAAAGTACAGATGTGTCCACACTTAACAGATCTCCAATCTGGTTCAGGATTAAAATTTGTCTTGGATCCACTTCAGCTCAATATCATACATAGTAAGAATAGCCTTGAAAGACTGCAATTCACACCATATCCTACTAGGTGGTAACACACAGACACAAATAAGATAGTAAGCATATCACTTTGTGACAACTTGCCGCAAGACCATGTCATATCTGCAAAAGCTGTTAAACTTGTAATACACATATATGGAAATGTCCAGGCAAGATGACAGGTAGAGGAGGACACATTCAGAAACTCTATCAGATGTGTAGTTTGGTCAAAGTACTCAATGCCAGGGAATAAAGCCTACCACCACTCTGCCAAAAAAAACAATACTTGGCAGTGAGCATTTCCTGCAAAAGGAACAAACCTTCTGTTCTTGTAAACAAAATGTCTTCGGCTTTATTGATGCAGTGAAAGGACAATATAACAGAGTAGTTGAGGGAGTGGAGGGTTACATATTTTTGATAGAACTCAAGTCCTTAAGTCATGACATTGCAACCATACAGACAACATTTTGAAAAGAGGTTGCCATGAAGTGGCTAGTGGGCTTATACACCTTGATCAATATGTATTAAGAACCTCATGTTCAGTATTGTTGAATTTGCTGAGAAGCACAAAATCAATTTATAAGATTGGGATTTGAGATGCATGTCTTTTTAACACTTTTAATGTGTTTTTAAGTTATGATGGCTTTGGAATTGTAACAATTATGCAATTATTTTTTGCTACTGTTTATTGGTCTTTGTGCACTATCCTTTGGTCTTGAGAAACGGACTGTAGGTCGCATATTTTATTTGTTTCTTGTATACTTGACTGTTTACATATCTTTGAACATTGAGATTTTTCCAGTGTGGCATCAGTATTGCCTGGTGTCAAATGCTGAAATGATGATGCTGGCATGATGACATAAGATGGAGCGAAGTCTTGCCCTAGAGTGGTATCACACAGTGAATATAATGGGATCTGCAAAGTATCCACTGGTTTTATACTTAAAATGGCAAAAACAAAAGTCTATCTATTTCTTTGATCTATGAGATTGGCCATGCGTGATGGATATAATATTATGCAGTATACATATTAAGCATTATTTTATTATTGTGATATTTATTCCCAGAAGATATGATTGTTAATTTTGTATTTGTTTTAGGGAAGTCTATGGGAGGGGGTTTATTTATTTATTTATTTGTCTCTAAGGGGTACGTTTTTTTCACCACGCCTTTTGGCATCTTTGCTATACCGCATTTCTTATTTTATTTTGTATGCTGTATTATAATTGAAAATAAAGCAATGTATATTAACTTAGACTATAGTACTCATTATTTCATTTATATTTATTTTTGTCTTAGGCAGTCCCTTTTAATAATGTACACATTAATTGCCAGAATAATTATAACATTCATACCAGACAAAACTAATTTAAAAACCATTTCAAAATATGAGGAAATACAAAAAGGATTTATGGCTAAATTGAATCTAAAATAATAAAGTAGCACTATTTGTTAAATTCTAGAGTTTTCCCACACTGACACAGTAGAAAAATGGCAGCATGCACTATTAAAGTCCAATTTCTGAGACTTTTGAAGAAAACTGGGGATGAATACGGTCATACCGCCACATGGGTAAAAAAAATAAAACCGGGACCTGCAATAGGTCATCTGTATGAAATATCAATTTGGGGCAAAGTGACCACAAAGCCTTACAAACTTCCCACTTTAGTAGACTATCCCATCTGAGATGTATTTTTCAGTACAGCAAACTTAACCACTTCTTGACCGCCCATACACTATAAACGTCCGGATGGTGGTTGTCTTGTTCTGACAGAACGTGACGGTACATCCTGTCAGAACACAGCTATTGCATGAGTTTGTGCAATTGCTGAAACTGGGAGCCACCTGTAACTTCCCAGAGAGAAGACAGGGAAGGTGAGCGCTGTATACACAGCTATGTGCACCGCCATGATGGGGCCGCCCTCTGATCCGGCAGTCATGTGATCCCCGGGCTCAGTGTCTTGCAAGAGATGCTGGGTCCTAATACAAAAAAAAGTGATCAGATGTCCCCAAAGGTCTCTTATGA
Organism: Leptodactylus fuscus; assembly: GCF_031893055.1. Taxonomy (NCBI): domain Eukaryota; kingdom Metazoa; phylum Chordata; class Amphibia; order Anura; family Leptodactylidae; genus Leptodactylus; species Leptodactylus fuscus. The sequence continues at coordinate 113,572,008 of NC_134269.1, read as the reverse complement.
TCTGAAAAAAATATATAAAAAAATAAAAAAAAATTGAAAAAAAAATTGAAAAAATAATTGAAAAAATAAGTAAAATAATATGCCAATAAACTGCCATTATTAAAGGTTATAGCCCCACCCCCAACACCATACAAAATAAAAATTACTGTAAAGGAGAGGAAAAACTATTTTATAAAGTTTTTAGCTGCACTTTGTGTTATAAAAAAAAAAAAAAAATGAAAACCAGACACAATTTTCCTCCTATTTTGTTTATATTTTCCCTGGATATAAAAAAAAAAATTAAAACACATTCGAAAATAAAAACAACAAAAATAAAGCCCTAGGTATCCCTGAAAAAAGTTGCGAAAATTAGTTGAATGAGACATATGAGAAAAATGTCACAGCCCTCTAAACTGCAAATACAAAATAAACCTAAAATGTGTCTGGTCCCGGACCACAAATTTGCCCGGTACTGAACTGGTTAAAGAGGACTTTTCATGTTTATGTCCAGTCTAGCTGGGTTGTGCGGAACACCCCCCCTCACAGTATTCGTCCATAGCTCTGTATTGTCAGAGGGGGTATTCCTTACTGCCCAGCCATGATGCTAAGCTGTGAGGAACGCCCCACCTGACTGTACTCGTCCATAGATTAGTACTGGGATGCTCCTCAAAGCTTAGTGCCATGGCTGAGTGGTAAGGAAAGCCCCTCTGACAGTACAGAGCTATGGACAAGTACTGTGAGGGGGGGGGGCATTCCTCACAGCCCACCTAAACTGTTAGGAACGCCCTTCTGACAGTGGGCAGACACTGATAACGGCACAGATATCTCCAGCTCCGAGGCACATAACAGGAAAGCCGACAGTGCACTGAACTGAGCATACTGACGGTTTTCTAACGGTATATAAAACCGCATGTGCCTGAAGACATGAAAGGTCCTCTTTGATCTGCATCATTTTCCTACAGTATTGTATTGCTTTTTCTTTGTCAGCATCATTGTATTTTACTGTAGGTACGATACAATCATATCCAGCTCTATTAATTGTAATGTAGAAGTAGAGCTATTTGCTCAATGTTATTTGGAAAAGGTAATATTTTGCATTACTTCTTCATTACATTTGGGATACAATAAGAATAATGTAAAATTTGAACTTGCTGATTTATATCTTTGAAGAGCCATCAATTTCCTCCAGCACTTGTGGAAGGCTGAGAATGGATTGTGATGTCTCGCAGTGATACATTTCAAAGGTGTGAATGCTATTTCATTCACAGCGACACATATGTCAGAAACCTGACATAAAAGTACTTAAAATGAATGTTGATCTTTCCATCTCTAACATATCAGAATGTGATTTCTCAACCTGGATCACATAGAACGTGACACATGAAAATGGGCTGTTTATTCCATCTCAAAGCGATATACAATTTATCATTAAGTGTCATTATTAGAGAGGATAACTGCATTGATTATTATGGACAGATATAAACTGCATATGAGAACTTTAAATTATGACAAAAGGAAAACAAACTGAACAAAATTACTGAAATACAAAAAAAGCTAAGTGAAGTAGTTCTCCCCGCTCCCATAAATCAGTGCTGTCAATTAGGCACAGAGCCCTTGCTGCGGAGAAATGTGTGCAGTTAATTGAAGGGGAGACAGAGAGGAAGCACTACAGCTATTAGCAAACACACAGCATAACTGGAGATCCAAATGACTTGAAGTCTGCTCAAATTGGATTATGTAAAGGGAATAAAGGATTGGTCTGTCTTTGTATTGAAGTCCAACCACTCAGTATAAGAGAAATGAACATTTCACACTTAATGATTTGCATATAAATTTAGGAATTGCACATGTCTTGTGAATATTGTATTTTACAGAATTCTTCAATGTTTATTCAAAGTTTCTTTACCACATGCTGCAGCGAGTACAGTATAATAGTTTGCAATATGTCACTGACTTACTGTACATATGTTCATTTGCTCCAATTATTACGTTTCTACTGACTGCTCAATATGGCCTCGCCACAGAATACTAAATACTGGCTATTCCAAAACCTAAACACAAAATTATATTCAGCAGATAAATATATATTGTAAAAGGTGTTTGTAAACTGCAAACAACCTGATAAGAATCTATGAAAAAGTAGAAATGGGTGGGCACTCACCAATCATTCTCCAAAGGACGACATTTGTCTTCTCTTTTCCTTAAAACATATCCTTTATTAGATACATAAATAAAAGAAATCCAAAGGGAGGGAGTAATAGCACTATTGTCAAAAAGAGGCAACAGCCGTTTCGCGTTCAAAGTCACGCTTCTTCAAGCCTAAAATGCTTATTGCATTTGCAGAGTTCCTGAGTTAGGAATATGCCTTCTCTGCTGAATACAGCCTTTAGTAGGTTTGGGAGCTCTTGGACATTTGTATATGTGTTGTGATTTTACATGTTTGTTAAAACTGTATTCAAAGTGTGGGATGTATGTTCTGCTTCAACACACATATAGATGTAAAACATGATTGAATAAAAAAATTAAAAACATAGCTATAGCTCAGTGGTTAGCAGTGTTTCATCGAATTGAAGGAGTCCTAGGTTTGAATCTACAACATCTGCATGGAGTTTATGTTCTCCTCGTGTGGAATATGATGGTGCCATATAAGTTAGCAACATAAATACAGTATATGTTATATTATATAATATATACTAGTACAACAGTCTCAATAAATTAGAATATCATCAAAAAGTTATGGACTGTTGCTCAGTGGTCAAAGGTGTTTTCAGATGAAAGTAAATTTTACATTTCATTTGGAAGGTCCCAGAGTCCATAGATCACCACATATCTCAGCATTAACCTATTTCCTATCCTGGACCACTAAGAATGTTATCATTAAACCGTCTAAAAATGTTAACCCAACAATGTTACCTCTAATCCCTTCACTGCTCTAGGCTATTATACACATATTAATATCAACACTTTATTAATAGAAACACTTTACTACCCTATAACACTAGGTCATAAATAAAATTCAGGATTAGTCATTATGGCTCCCTTGACCACAAAATAATATTCAGGGAATTTTTCAAGCTTGGCTTTCAATGATTCTGGCATAGAAAAAGGCACAAAGTAGAAGTTTTTGAGCAAAAAAATACAATATTTAGCATTTTTACACCACTTCAGAAGAAAGTGAGCAAGATGCTGTCAACACATTAGGGGGTCCTAGAGAATTTGCAGTGACTCTTGCCTTTACAGTCTATCATTAACATCTAATGGATACTTAGAGATAGATAAATTGTTACCTTTATTTTAAGATATAGATATTACATCTTAGATTACAACTCCGGTATATATATAAGACATGTATGGATTGTGAAAACATCCATAGCCTCCAGATGCTCATTAGTACATTCTAAAAGTCTTTTGAAGTTTACATGATAAATTAGGTCACAGAGATTTTGGTTCATCATTTATGAAACTACAGCATATTATCATTAATACTGTATTATCAAATTATTTTTCATCTAGAACAGATTTATGGCAAACAACTCTGGCACAATGTAAAGCATAAATACATAAGAAAAATTACAAAAATACTGAAATCCACTAATTCAATCCCAAGGTTTACAACTGGTTTCTTTATTTGGATTTTGTGCTTGGTGGAATATTACTTTACTAAAGGTTGCACAATTTACACAAAGCAATAGTATCATTGCAAAGAAATCCAATCAATCAAGATTTATTCCATGCATGCATACACATACACACACACACACACACACACACACACACACACACACACTCACACTGCTATGACTAAGGGGTCTTGTATCCTGAAACGTCTAAGAGATTTCATGCTGTTTTTTGACCATTACTGATTTGTCATATATCCAGTTTTATAAGAGATATTAAAGGCTAAGTTTTATTTTTATTTTTTATTCATCATTTTTTGATCCCTCTTGGATTATTGTGGTGGTAGTTTGTTCATTCTGCATTGTGTTCCCAGCTGAGGTGATTCATCTTCTGAGCATCAGAAGTGGATCATCTGTGATATATGTGAGTTTGGCTTGTGTTCCCACCAACTATTCATTTTCCTTTGGGTAGTCCGGTTTCCTCCCATGCTCCAAAGACATACTGACAGGGAATTTAGATTGTGATACCTACTTGGGACAGTGTTGACAATATATCTGAAAAGTGCTGTAGAATATGATGCTGCTATATAAGTAAGCAAAATAAATAAATAACATTATGGAGCATTATGTGTGTCCTCTGTTACTTGTGCTCTTGGCTGGACATGCCCTGTTATGTATATCACATATTGAAATACAACAGCTATTACAAAGTAATCTGCTAATGATTATACTTATTCCTATATCTATGGATGGCCAACCCGGTGGGTTAAATTGCAGGATTTCGAGGCATTTATTAGCATGTTGCAATATTGTGTTACATTTTTCTCAAGACAAATTGGAGTACATAACCAGTCTGGAATACAGTTAAGTGTGGACCCAACTGTATATAGCAAGAGAACAGCACAACCTTGACTTAACCGCCAACTACCATGAGAACATTCAGAGGCCAATAGAACATGAAAGGCAGTGTCACTTGTGAATGTTTTAAACCTGTCACACATTTTAATACTTACCATGACACAATTATTATTAGTACAATATCATAGACTTACAGCTAAGTGTTATCGCTGGGCTGTAATGAAGGCCCCCCTGACTGTACTCTAAATTAGCTTTGCACTGTCAAAAGGGGTGTTCCTCACAGCTCAGCATTATTGCCCGCCCTTCTGACAGCGGGGAGAGATTGGTGCCAAAATTAACGACACCGATATCTCCAAACCCGAGTCCCATACCAAGTAAGTCGACAGTGAACTGAATTCAATGCACTGTCAGCTATCTAGCGGTATATAATACCGCACTTTGATTAGGACATGAAAAATATCTGACAGCCAAATTTAATGTGTAAGTGTGAATAAACCTTAATGCAACAAGGAAAATGAAAACATAACAGCTAAAGGATTATTATTACACAACTGTGACAACTGTGAATGATAATGTAGAGGAAAATAAGTGGAAATAATTACTTACATCCATCTGATCCTCCTTTGCATTGTAGTAAACTATATCATGTTTCTGTCAAAAATAGATTAAAAAAATGTTACATTTTGACTGTAGTTTATATTTAATAATTTTTTTTAACAGATTTTCTTATATAAGACACTACAAGAAAAAAGAGAGCATATAACCATTAAATATGTATGTAATAGGGGCTGTCCTGGCTCGGTCACATTTTTTATACTGTTAAATTATCCATGGGATAGATTATCAGTATCAGATCTGTGAATGCCCAACAGCTGGACCCTGTCCCTCATAGCCATATAATATCAAACAGTTGAAGCCAGAAACAAAAAGGTGCCACCTGTTTTACAGCAGTTACACAAGAGTACTGCAGTTCTGTTCCTAGTCGAGCAAATAGAAGCAGAGCTGCAGCATTCAGGCATAACTACCTACTCTTATATTATTCATAACCATTAGTTACTACAGGCTACCATTTCTATCTAATATTATTTAATTGCTTTTCATTTTTCTTAATTTTTATTTTCATAATTTTAGCTCTTTAGCAGTCATTTCTCCATAGGTTATACTGTATTGTGACATGGCCTGATACTTTCTGATTGCCCTATATTACTGTGGCTCTACAGTAACAATATTTGTGGACCCATGATTATATTGGTTTGTGTACTGTATCTATTACATAGATTTTAATTCACTTCAAGTGACTGGACTAATGAATTTCATGACTCACAAATACTGCATACCTCCTAACTGTACCAGATTCAGAGGGACAGTCCCAGATTCCAGGTCCTGTTTCCCTGTCTCAATCGTTGAGAGGTATGTCCCGGTTTGAAGTCATCTGAATCCTCTCCAGATGCAAATAAGTTGCATACAGTGGTGAAGTAAGGAGCTGGACATTAAACTGGGGACAACTGGAGGGGAATATTATACAGTGGGGGCAGCTGGAGGGGGCCATACAACTGTGGGGGCAGCTGGAGGGGGACATTAGGCTGTGAGGGCAATTGGAGTTGCACTGGAATTACAGCAAGGGGGAGGGGGTATCACTCCTCCGTCAACCCGCCATGGCCCCACCTGCAGATCCCCCTATTCCCTAGATATGTTTCCTCTTTTAGGGAGAACATTCTCTATCTGAGCCAGAAACGGTAACTGACTTGATTGTGATAATTGTTGTTATTATATGCTTTGACCTTTGTCTTTCTTACTTCTTCCTATGGAGTGCTGTATCACCTACTGTGCTAATTGTTGCCATTTTTGTGTTATTTTATTGATAATGTTAATAAAAACACTTAAATATATTATTATTGTACATAGACAATATCCTGCTCTTGTCCACCCCGTCAGCACCTATCAAGCATTAGATAGTGTAGCATTTCCCAAATAACATTCCATTTCACATTTCCAACAAATTTTTTATCCTATTTAAATCATTTCTGTAATTCTGGTTAGAAGTAGCAAACATATGGCCATGAGGCATTGAATATAATTTCATCTCCACCGGATATTTTCTATATTTTTAGCTCATGGAAAACAAACAGAATAGAATTTCATTGCCTGATAAATAACAGATACATTCAGACATTATACATGGGAACTCAGCTGTGTAAGAATACACTTCACCCAACCAACAGCACAGTAAACCTGAACTTTCATTATATTTATTTCCTCCCTTATCAAATAAATCACTTTTTATCTGTTTAAAGAATGACATGGTACATGAACTACAGGCAGATTTCTAAGTGTTAGGAACAACTGCATGATCTGGTCACTGAAATGACTTTATTATATTCAGCACAATTAAACACTAGATTGTACATATTCAATGGGAAATAATGGAATAGTAAAATACATTTATAAACAATACTGCCCAAATAACCAAAGACAAAAATCTCTTCAATGGTATAAATATATGATGCTGAATAATTCAATAGAGATGCACCTTGCAGGCACTGCGAATACCTCTAAGAAACAATCTATAACCTGATTCCTTCTCTTTTTCGTCCCCTGGTTTTTAATTTGAAACTCTATTTTAGCAGAAAAGGTTGGACGAATTTTCCATGAGCGAGGAAACAGCATGGGGAATTGTATTTAGTTTTAAAGCCAATAGATCAGCAGCTTCATTCTATTCTTCCATTAGGTACAAACACCTTTCTCACTATAACTGTCTGCTAGGGTTGCTGGGCGCACAATACATTTACATGTTTAAGCGTCTATTTAAAGAGAACTTGTCACTTATTTTTTATAAGAGGATTTCCAGCTTAAATATAGGAAGGGCCATATGTTAAATACTCAGAAATTAGAGCAGAAGCCAAATGTTAGGTAATTAAAGGGATTTTCCAAATTGTTTAAGTTCGAACTGGGATCTGTTTACACAGCTGCTGCAGAGAGGGGCCATATACACATATTCACTGTTTGCAGCAGTCAGGTATTGTATACTGTTTATCTCACCAGGGAAAAGCCCAGGGCCTGACGGATTTCCTCTCCTGTACTACAAACGCTTTCAGTCGGAACTTGTCCCCCACCTTGCAAAAATGTTCAATGTACTGCTTGAGGGTGGCAGCCTTCCACTTCAGACGCAAGAGGCCCACATTCCTAAAGAGGGTCGAGATCTCATGTGTTGTGGAAACTACAGGCTGATTTCACTCCTCAATCTGGATCTGAAAGTATAGCCAAAGTTGCTGGCATCGAGAACGCAGAAACTGATACCAGATCTTGTGCACTCTGAACATCCCGGCTTTGTCTCAGGTCGTGAGGGGAAGGATAACACAGCGCGCCTCCTCCCCTTGATATATAGAACCAGAAAGAAGAACCTGCCACTTGTCCTGCTTGGGATTGATGCCGAAAAGGCATTTGACAGGGTGTCCTGGGCCTACATGGAGGCGACCTTATTGAAATTTGGATTTCCTTGTCCTTTTGTTGAGGCCATTTTTTCCCTATACTCCGAACCCCACGCCAGACTCAAAGTGAACGGAACATTGTCTAATACTTTTCAGATAGCCAACAGGACCAGACAAGGTTGCCCGCTCTCACCCACCTTATTTATCCTGGTCCTGGAAACACTGGTACAAAGGTTGAGACAAGATGAGAGGATAGAAGGTATGGAAGCTGGAACCCTTTCCACGTCTGCAGTTGCCTTTGCAGATGATGCCACATTCGTCATTACCAATCCAGAGGAAACTTTGCCGGAAGTCACAGACATCCTGCTTGCGTATGGAAGTATATCTCAGGATATAAAGCGAACCTAGAAAAATCGGAAGTATTTAACATCTCTCTACCTCCCTCCAGAGTCCTGAAGTTGAAAGAGAACTCTCCCTTCCAATGGGCGGATAGATCTATCAAATACCTGGGTATTCGACTAATGCCCCAAGTAGAAGACTTGTATTCAGAAAATTTCCAACCGCTCCTGCGTGCTCTGAAGAAAGACTTAGACTCCTTCCAATCTCTCCCTCTCTCCTGGTTCAGGAGGAAAAACCTGCTCCAAACGTACTTGGTCTCCAAGGTCCTTTACAAGTTGAATATGTTTCTAATTTTCCTTCCTAAGGAATTCTTCACATCGATTCGTAGAATCTTCACAAACTTCATCTGGTGACATAAGTCCCCTAGAACAGTATGTTCACTCTTGATCAAACACAAAGACCAAGGTGGTATAGGTCTTCCAAACGTAGGCACATACTATCAGGTAAATCAGCTGCGCTGGTGGGCACATCTCCTTTTCCCGCTCAGAGCGAACACCTTTGCTCCTCCGATATCTGTGGTTACCCTGGGACTCCAAGAGATCATCAGAAGCTTGCAGACCTCTATTAAGGGGTGCGTGGGAAACCTGGAAACTGTTAGGCCCGTCTCTTGCACCCACCCCGTCACCACTAATGCCTGTTGGACTTGTATCAGCCTGCCTCAGAGATGGCCATAGACAATATGACTCACTTTGGACGGCCTTGAATTCGCTACACTTGAAGGACGTTTCGGATGAGTAATCCAAAATGTTGTTGCTTGACCCGACAAAACTTGGACCCATCCCCTCCTTATTCTTTCTTCACAGAAACCACCTTCACCATTTTCAGACTAAATTTAACAAGACGTACAATCTTAGGACCGGTCTGATGCCGTTTCAGAAACTTTTGGTGTCGCAAATTAGATTATTGCACAAGACTTCGACAATACTCCACCATTTTATCTCCCCACAGACAGACTACAGACCAGCCTTTGTTACCAGCTGGGAGAAAGACCTCAACATTTCTCTCAATCAAGAAGAAGTAGCTGTAGCACTAAAATACTTGCAAGTCTTCTCAAGATGCATTAGACTGAGAGAAAACCAGTAAAAGATCCTCTCTCGGTGGTACAGGACCCTGGAGTGGCTTGCCTGGAGAGGTCTACGAAATGACAATGTATGTTGGAGATGTCAGGCCCAGGCTGGTTCCTACTTGCACGTCTAGTGGACGTGCCCGATTATTGAAACTTTCTGGAAGGGAGTGGCAGACAAAATAAGACAAGTCGCGAACCCCTCCTTCGTCTTAACACCGGAATCGCTATTCTTATCATTGCCAAATGAGAAATACTCCCCGGCTAAAGATATCTTAATCACTCATATGCTAGCCAAATCTCTGATCCCGTGCCACTGGCTACAATCCACTGCTCCCCCTCTGGAAATGTGGGAAAATTGCATACAAGACATTGCTAGATTTGAGGAGCTGCTTAGTTGGTCCACATGCACTCATGATAAGTTTGTTTGCATCTGGAGCCCATGGTTATTGTATTTCTCCTCTGGTTCATGATCTCTCGGTTCCATGCCCCCGAGATGAACTGGCCAAATGTAGATACATGCCTATTATGCTTCTTTAGCCCTACTCTCTCTATCCGACTCCTTCCCCCACTCTCCCCATTCCCCCCTCCTTTAGTCCCTTCCCATTTCCCTCTTCATTCACTCTGCACTCCATTGCAGCTTTATGCTCATTGAATATACTCCGGTTTATTATTGTTACTTCTGCGGCCTTGTAAGATTTATTTTGCTGGAAACTGTAAACGTGCTGTTATTCATGTATTCTGTTCCCATCCCCTTGTATTCTTGAAAAAACCCAATAAATTTTGTGAATTAAAAAAAGTATTGTATACTGCTTAAGCCAGTGATTGGTTGCAGCAATGAATTGTGTATATAGACACCATATAAACAGACCCTGAGGACCAGAATTCAGCACTAGAAGCGATGCAGGTCATCAAAAATAACTTGGGCAACTCATTTAGGATTTAATTACAGGAAAAAAAAAAGCCATATTGATTGTCATCTCTGTATTAGCTTTGCATCGGCAATTTCTATTAAATGCCAAAGTGACACTACAAACTAATATAAAGATTACAACCAACATTGCCTCACTTCCTGTAAAAACAAAAATGGCTGCCAGATCACAACAGAAAATTCTACATTTCTCTAGAAGTAAGACAAACCTAATTACCAATTTTTAACTTCTAAATTGCTTACTCTGTAGCTGATGAATTTTAAGTTATGGATTATTATCCTCTTGAATCTAATATATATATATATATATATATATATATATATATATATATATATATATATATATATATATAATGGTCTATCATTAGAGCATAGAATATAGTACTCAGAGATCAGTGCTGGCATTTACTACTACTGTGGTAGGCATAGTATAGTAGGCTGACACTCAGGACAGTACTCCAAAATAGTAGGTCTGTGCTTTCTTGTTCACGTCACAGATATTTCATATTAGAGTCACATATCTTCACACATCTCTCTGGCATCTTCCCTGACTAACTGAAACACTGGCTATGTACAGTTGCAAGCCTGAAAGTGACAGCAGGAGAAGAAACGGTGCTTGTGCATGCGGGCGTTCTCTCTGACAAGCAATAGCAAGATCAGATCTTTGTGCTATCCAGATAATCCAGGAGAAAACATTGATGCAAGTTATTAAAATAATCCAGTAGAAAATAGTGATGCAAGTAAGTGACCATCAGCCCTTGATACTTGGGCATACACATAGTTCCGGCCTATGAAAATTTGGGGGGTTCTGTTAGAAGCAAGTAAAATTACATCACTGGATGGAAAAGAAAATACAATGGCCATGACGATCAAAATATATCTATATCCCATAATACAATTATTTACTGGAACTTACAATAACAGAAAACTCCCTTTGACAATATAATAGTACGCAGGTAAACGTGTAAGTTTAAAAGTTTGGTTCAGGAGTATTTTAAAATGCCTAGAATGGGTTAAAAATACAAAAAGCAATGTTTTCTTTATTTAATCTCCTCTTCTGCCACTCACACTGCCTAGGTCCCCTCTGCTGTCTACTTCATGACTGGGAATGCCTATTGAGTCAATCATTGGCCACAACAATGACCTGTATTACCTAGCGATTAGCTGAAAGGGCATTTACAGCCTCATCCTGCAGGGCTGTTTTGCAATGGAAGCATTGGGAGAGTGATGAGTTGAATACTGCTTATTCTATATTGTTAACATATTCTGTTGCCCAAGTATAAAGTGTGTGAAGAAGGGATCCCATTGAAATCAGGAAGATCACATGGCAGTTCCCGCCCCTCTTCTAAAGGGAAATATGAGCCCAAAAATCCTAGGACACAAAGGAGATGATTAATCTAAAGTGGAATGGAAAAGTAAAATGAAGCAACCCATCTAGCTGTCATTTGTCCCCTTTGAAAATGAAAGTACTAATCTGATTAGCTGGTATAGGAAACTGCATCACTGTACCTTCCCATGTAAGATTATGTAGTAAAGTGTATGGATCTGCTACTGGAAGATAAAAAGTAAAAAAAAAAAAACACAGCAAATCCTGAAAAATTTGCCAATTTTACAATTGTTTAATGCAGACCATGTTTGTAGTCATACGATGGCCACCAATCTTGTTGTGTGATGAGCTGAAGCAACTACACCAATGAGCAAAATGGCAACAATGGTTTAAGCTTTTGACTTTCATTTTCCATATCTCACCATTCACTACAGCATTAAACATGAGACTATCATCATTTTATATACAATCATCTTGTCTATCTCATACATAAATTTGACTTGCAACTTGTAACTGAATTGTTATGGTTTTGCTCCTGGTGGTGGAAAACTCTTCCATCTTGTACACTGCAAATTACAACTCATTGTGTTATTAGGTTGATTTCCAAGCAAAAGGTCCCTGGGTCACTTCGTAGATCAGCCAGGAAGAAGATTACCCAAGAAACAAGGGATAGCATCACCCAGCTCATTGACCAAGAAAATTGCTGAACTGCATCATGTACGTACAGTTGGAAGAATACAAAATGAAGTTTGTCTATCCATTTTAAAGCCAAAAGGTAGACATCAATGCAAAATATTGGAGTAAAAAAAAAACAAAAAAAAACAAAACAGCTCATCAGGTGGTCTGTCAGTTCTGGCGTAATAAAAAAGGCAGTTGAGGTGGCTTGTATGCTTTGTAATGGTGATAGTGAGTCCATGCGATGTGTGTTACACAAGTTTAGAATAGTTGCTCAAAAAAAGGTGAATAAGCCTGAAATTCATCATCATCATGAGAAGAGCCATCTTGAGTTTGCAAAAAAAGTACAAAAAGTGGACAGTAAAAAATTGGAAATGGGTGATTTGGTGCGATGAAACGGAATTCAATAGACTGGGCTCTGATGTATGCAAATGGGTCTGGAAGAAACAACAGAAAAAGAAGCTAATGGTTCAAGAAATTGAAGGAACTGTCAAGTTTAGTGGAGGGAGTCTGTATGTTATGGGGTTGTTTCACGGCCAAAGGTGTTGGATAATTGACCAGATTGATGGTGATCTCAATGCTGAGCTATATATGAGTGTCCTATAAGACTAGTTACTTTGCACAGTTGAGTACTATGAGTATGAAAACGAAGATATAGTATTCCAGAAGGACCAGAAGCAAATGTCAAGATTAGCAAAGAAATGGTTTAATGACAATTAAGTTGAGATGCAGGATTGGCCCCCACAGTCCTCAGACCTCAAATCAATTGAACACTTGTAAGTAGAGTTGAAGAAAAAGTTGTATTCGTACACAAGTGAGTCGACCAATATGCCCAGAAGGATTCAGAGTCAGACAGTGTTAAAAGTCAATGGTGGATTTATAAAATAGTAACAAAATAATAAAAATTAACATTTAGATTTTTAAGAGCAAAATAGTAACAATGCAGTTACATAAGACTCTGCAAACCTAAATCATATGCTAAATAGTTGCAAGTCATATTTATGTATGAGATGATTGTCTATAAAATGATAGTAGTCTCAGGTTGGAAACTGTAGTAGATATATGGAGACTGAAAGTCAAAAGTTCACAACATTGTTACCCTTTTGATCATCAGTTTATAGACATATCCATCTCAATGCCAAATTTTGTGAAACTTGGTCTAGTTATTTCGCCATTGATAAAGAACAGACAACAAATCAGAAATTCAGATAGATAGATAGATAGATAGATAGATAGATAGATAGATAGATATTGTGTATAGTTAAGTTTAAGACTAATATGGTTTTTATCTCTATGTCATTTTTTAATTTTAGGTAATGTTTAGAGATGAGTGAGTACTATTCGAAATGGCTGTTTCGAATAGCACACACCCATAGGAATGAATGGAAGCAGCCAGCATGCAGACTTTGCTGGCGGCGGCCGATTAACCCCCCCGCGTGCCGGCTATGTCCATTCACTCCTATGGGTGCGTGCTATTCGAAACTGAAGTTTTGAATAGTACTCGCTCATCTCTAGTAACGATTAAACTGTTTAGAATAGACTTTATCCATAAACAGGAGTAAAACGGTAAGCACAGAAGGAACACATTCATTCTACAGTATATGAAAGTGAAAAAATTAAATGTCTTGTTTATTAGTTATGCACATACCAACCAATGTATTAGACAATACCACATTTATGTGTTCTGAAGGCCCTGTCGAAGCGCAGCATAGGGATAACATTCACTAGCATTAATAGCTAGGCTTCTATAACTCTTGTCATATTACATTTGCAAGGTGACAAGCAATAGCCTGAAGCGTGCCTTCACACTCACAAATCAAGCCATGTAAATATTGCTACCCACAGTGAAAAAGTGCTAATTTCAACTGAAAATATATCATTAAAATTAAATTTTAATGGGTTGTGAATGGTTTATAGCATTCTTTTTTATGGTGAAAAGTGTTCATGAATATTTGAAAAGAAAATTTAAACTAATATGAATCTCCTTCACGGAAAGAACATTGTGGCGGTGTGATGGGTATAAATACTTTTAGTATGATACCATTATAAGAAAGATGGAAATGTATTCTATGCTTAAAAGCAAATAAAAACACTGGTACTACTTAACATATCAAGCGCTACTTGTACAAATATGCTATATTGTGTGCATTAAGTAATTCAGTTATTTTATATTTGCTACTGAACTAAAAATATTGAATACGAATATTTGCCAGTCAGATAAATATGAGTCCTTGCACAGGTCAATCAAGATGATAAAAATTCTCTTCCTTTGTTTCTTTATGTATCAGTTTATTACATTTTTTTTATTTAAACTAGTGATAAGTCACCTATTCATTTCTGATTTCCAAGTATTGACAATCTCCTAAAGGTGCCAAGTTCTATTCACACCATGCGTAGGGCTAAGTCTACAGTATGTATTTTGTTTGGTACAAAAATAAAAAAATTAACATCCCAAATATACACTATACACATAGACACAAGTAGTTATTATATCACTTATATACAACAGGATAAGCCAGCACTCCAAAGGAAAAGTAATAGTAAGGTCTTTTTATCAGCCCAAAAAAATAAGTATGTTTTGGGCTAATAAAACATTCTTAGCGTTATTTTTTGGACTGCTAACTTGTTCCTGTTGCAACTATGCTATTGGCCACATCCACTATTGACCCTAGGTTATGAACCTGTTGTATTATTGCTTTTTGTGGCTTTCTTCCTTGGATATACACCATGTGTCTCCGAAAATAAGACCTACTCCGAAAATAAGCCCTAGCTTTAGTTAATAGAAAAAAATAAGTGTCCAGACAGCTATACATGTAAAAAAGTAAATAGAATACAGAAAAACAGACACAGTAGACCATTCATTAAGGGTATGCTGTTTTCACAGAGAGTTTTTCTGTTTTTTTGATGAATCAGAACAATGGAGAGACTGGCATAGATGTGATGTGCAGTCTAATGATGTAGTAGTATAGTAATGTGGTAAAAGAAAAAATGAAGATGTTTAACAGAAAAGGGATTTGTTAGAGGCCATGAGAACCAATCAGTCTAATATCACTATAGCACAAGAGTGGGTCAATGGTAAAATATACTATAAGGTAGCAAAGAGTCTCAAGTAGTGGCAATAAGAATGGGCTGTGGGTGCACTTAGGGTGACAAAAGGCAGATGGGAGATAGTGAACACAAGTAGAGTGGGTGGAGGCATTGTAGCCTCCCTAAGGGTTGAAAGTTTTTCTTTTTAACTTACCTTTTCTGGTCTCAGATTTTTTATTTTTTTTTTTACTTTGGGGGCTGAATAGTTTAATAGTGATTTGTGGATGTTGAAACCCAAAAATGTTGTGTGCACAAAAACCAGAAATTTGAGAAAAATTTATCAAAATCTTGGCTCATTATGAACCACTTCACTCACCTCCAGTCATCGTTAGATTTGTGTTACACATATCTATTCTATGATATCTGCAGTAATACTATAGAAATAAGAGATCACAGTTTACGCGAGTTAATCTCCCAGTGGTATTACATACCAGAGACAGTTTTCCAGTAGCATTACGTTAGTCTACAAAATCAGACTGCAGTAAAGAAAATTGCATTATTCCTAAAATGTAGTTTACGGTCCAGAAACCTGGTACAGGGACCCATGAGAATTGAGGTCACTGTGATATGATAGATAGACTTTCAACATTTGATCAACAAGAACTCTAAAAAAAATTGCTTTACGGGAACATGTAGTAATTCATATCGTTTTATTTGAAATTTACACTTATGAAAAGTCTTCATAGTACAAAGTCGTGTATAAATGTAGTCTAGGCAATGGCAGACACTGTATCTGAAACAAAGAGTACAGTATATAAGCTTAGCCATTGAAAATAATGGCAATGATTCATTGGTCCTTGAGAGAGGAGGCCTCCATACTTCCAACAAAAGGTGGACTATCCAACCCAACTGGTGGTTTAATGTCTAGATTATCAAAATTCTTCAAACTAGATAATGTGAATCTCAACAGTACAGAGCAATTTTACAAATGCTTAGTAGGGTCATTATTTTCTTTGTATAGTATGTATATATGTCATTTACCACTAGGTGTCACTGTGATATTTTCCGATGGAAGTTCAAAAGCTTTTTACAAAGGCCACTGTTTAATGTAATTGTTATTTGATGCACAAGTCAATTTAGGCAGTTCCTCCTCATGCAATGTTGTGTCTTGGCCTACATCAATTTTGATTATGGATTTTTATGTTATGGCATATTATTGTGTAATTAATACAGATGAAATGTCCTTTGTGGATCCGCTGTTTTTTTTTTTGTTTTTTTTAGAAGTTTAGTAACTGAAATGAATAGATTCAACGTGTTTATTTTCAATGTACTATTAGGCTGTTTACAACAGCGTAACTTGCTGCATATTTTTATTCCAACTAAAAAAAAAAAAAAAGACGTAACCTGATCATAAATTGGAATAAATAAATATTCAAGATATTCCATTATGATCCTTTGTTCCAGGTGAATAGCATTTTATCTTAGGAGTTCAGTGTTTTAAATGGATCTAGCCAGGGATGTCATCTTTCCACGGTGATATTTATTCTTGTACAGGAACATTTTTCATGTTTAATTGAGTTTTATTGAGATTTTCAAGAAAAAAAAAAATAGAACCAGAAAATAGTGCAACATAACGCATAATATAACCTTTTTAAGAAATATCCGGGGAATAGGAAGATTCAGGATCTATGTTCTAGTAGTAGGATCTATAGGGTGGCCACTTACACAGACAATTTATTATTCTTTGTAACCAAAACAAATGCTACCTTACCAAATTGGTGCAAGAATTTCATGTTTTTCTATACTATCAAACTTGAAGTTATCTAAGTTATATAAAGGTATCTAAATCACAAGCTGTGAATATAACAATCTCTGCTTGGGAGATCCAGTATCTAGATGTAATGTATTCAAAATGAATATCCGAATCAGAATGTTATGTTTTATACCCTCCCAATTACACGTCCTGCCTCCTTTATCAGGACTATTAATTCAATACAGACTAGTTTTGTATGGGCAGGAAAAGTGGTGACAATAAAATGTACTATGTTGTGTTGTCCAAGGGAACTGGGGGGTCTAACACTACTTGATATTAAAATATACTACATTGCATCACACTGGTTAGAGTAGTAGATTGGTATCAGAATGGGATGCATCAAGGATGAAATACAATTAGAACAAGATTTCTCGCATATACAGCTTATCATCCCACAATAGGCCCCACATTGTCTTGTTGTGACTACCCATTGGTATGTAACTATCTACTTAAATTGGGTCTTTGTAGAATTAGAGAGCTACGACATTTTCTCAGCACACTTGTACCTCCACCTGCTGGAGAACATAGATCAAATTTGGAAGAATTATGTGTTGGAGGGATGCTTTATCTACATTGTATGTAACTCAATGCCTTGTCCCTGGAACCTCAGCCCCAAGTTATATTTTGAAATGGGAATAGGATTTGGACCTAGAGTTAGATGAGTCAATGAGGGGCATTTTCTTTTTTGCCCATCACTCATATCTAACTACAAAGTCCCTCAACATTTGCATTCAGTTTATCAAGATGTAAACTCAAAATGTTGGCAATGTGGGGTGGAGAATGGGACTGTCTATCATGAATTTTGGTTATGTGCCTTGTTCCATCCATTTATTGATAGGTTAGAGAAATCAATGAATAAAATTACAGATTCCACTGTGAATTTAACTCTAGCCTTGTTCCTGCTTAGTCTCATTAAATTAAATTAAAAGATATAGGTATTCTTTACTTAACTTTTTAATTTTGGCAGCTAGATAATGTATCCATTTAAATTAGAAAAAAAAAAAAGAAAGAGGCGGCCACCGACTTTTTTTCTCCTGGGTTGTAAAAGTTAATAATGTTATGATAATGGAGAGCGAGACTGCCTATCTGAAGGATAAGCAAGATCAATTTATGAAGATCTGGTAACCATGGATGAATTTCCAGCTGTCAGAGATCTATACAAACACTAGACCGGGATGGTACTGCAGGAGAAGTGGGTTGGATTTCCATATTATACATATATATAATTTTTTCCCCCCTTGGCTTTGTTTTGCTGTTGGTGGTACATTTGGATACATAGACGTATATACAGTATGATTATATATATTTTGGCTATGTGAATTTACATTTGCTATTTAAATAAAGTGGTAAATAAAGAACCTATACTATTCAGTAAGCAACTAGCCTGGCATAACTGTCATTTCTATAAAAAAGAGAATTATTACACTTTTGATATTAAACATAATATAATCCACAGTGTTTATGTACTTTGGCATATTCACATTTTTTATATTTTTCTTTAATAATAGTAATACATTTTTTTGTAGTGAAACATATTCTGAAGCACTTTACAATTTTCAAGGTTCCTGTACAGACAAACTGAGATATTACAGTGTAATAAATCAATTTACACAATAGGAGTGAGGGCCCTGATCTAACAAAAGAGCCAAGATCTTACAAAATACACTAGGGTGTCACAAGATGTAGAAGTGATTATACAGTGAACCAGAAATATTTTATGAAAAAGATTAGAATAATTATACAGATAAATAAAGCTGTATTACTGTCTCACCAGCCAGTGTCCTTAAATGAGCAGGGTTAGTTGTAGGGAACATAACATGCTTTAAAAATTAGATATTAATTTGTACAGTTTTTTTTGTAATACCTTCTGTTACCACATGGTGGACTGTTAACACGTAATTAAATTTTCGGACAACCTTTGAATTTCTGGCAGCATTTGTGTCATTAATAAAATTTTGTAATTTACTTTAACAAATGTCTCCTTTTTGTGGAACCCTGCATTTTTTCATTTTTTCCCTGACTTCTGTATTGAGAGTTCTCCCTTTTTCTCACTGTGTATGGAGTACAGGTTTGTGTAAAATGAATAATTTCCCTTCTTTCATATAACACTAAGGGTGTAGCTCTACCTGTATTATTTCCAGAGATACCACTGGTTGAAAACACAGTTGGGATTAAGATATTTATAATATAGATAGCACTACAACCTAAGTGAGAACCTCTTCTTTCAAATGACAAAAAGCAAGTTTCTACATTTTATAATGTCTGAAATAAAACTGCTTGTAGTGACCCTCCCTTATTGTCATTTTCTCTTCGTTTTACATAAGCCCTTACTTAGTCCACAGTGAGAAGCAAGGACAGCATTCAATACATTCAATACAAAAATAAATAGATAATAAGTTGTCCAAAAGTTTAGTTACACTTTAAAAGAAACCTTAAACAGGACCTTTCACATCCTGGGGCATATGCGGTGTGGTACACCGCTAGAAAGCCGACAGTGCCCTGAATTCAGTGCACTATCAGCTTTCCCGTTATGTGTCCCTGCTGAAGAGCTATCGGTGTCAATATCGTAGCTCTTAACTGTCAGAAGGGCGTTTCTGACTGTCAGTCAGGAACACCCTTCCTCACAGTAGAATCTATTGCGCTGTAATGTGCGAGGGAGCATTCCTTACCGCTCAGCAATGACGCCTCCACTACTCCTGACAGTCCATAGACTAGTACTGGGGGGAAGAGGGGGCATTCCTTGAATTCAGCGCACTGTCGGATTTCTAGTGGTGTATTACACCGCATGTGCCCTGAGGACATGAAAGGTCCTCTTAATGACGCAGATTAATTTTTCAAGTCTGAAATATGTCACTATATGTAGTAATAACTTTGTGACAATAACTTACTCAAATGATTTAACTACTAACATTGTATTTCATGTTACTAGTAAACTTTCACCTATATATTTTTTTTTGCATTTACTTATGAAAAAATAGGAAATTTGTTGGTAATCTGGGAAAATTCACAATGTTCAAAATGTAAAATGCTTGGCTTTTCAGACACACAGTCCTTCCACCCAAATTAATTAATAAATACTACCAACCATATCTCTGCTTTATATCGCTATCATCTTTTAATTGTCCTTCAGTTTAGTTTTAATGTTACAAGGTTTACAAACTTAATCTGGAATTGTTGTCAGATACCATATTTCATTTGCAGAACCCCTAAATATCAGTACAATGGAAACCCTTAAAAGTGACCCTATTTTGGACATTATACCCTTCAAGGAGCATTATGACCCCATAGCCATTTCAAAGATTTTATTAACATTGGGAAGTGAGAATGAAAAACTACTTTCGTTCCAATAAAATGATACTTTAGCTTCAAATTTGTCATTTTCACAAGGGGTTAAAGGAGAAAATTCACCTCACAGTTTGACTCACAATTTCTCCCAAACACAGAAAAACCCCACAAGTGGATAAAAACTGTTGTTTGGGCACTTGGCAAGGCAGAGAAAGTGATAAGGTGCCATGACACATTCGCAGAGCATGTGAGGTGCCAGAGTACCAAGAAGTGATCTAATTTTGGAAACTACACCCCTTACACTGCTTTGTTGTCACATTGCACAAGCTAGAATTTTTTTTTGCTGGTGATGCACTTTTTAAAGGGATCCTATCATTCAAAAACATTTTTTTCTCATTAACACGTCGGAATAGCCTTAAGAAAGGCTATTCTTCTCCTACCTTTTGTTGTCTTTTCTGCGCCGCCGTTTGCTCGAAATCATGTTTTTGTCGGTATGCTAATGAGTTCTTTCACAGCACTGGAGGCAGGCCCCAGCGCTCATACAGCACTCGGGGTGTCTCCAATGCTGCGAGAGAACTCTCTCCAGCGCTGCCTCCATCTTCTTCAGCCATTTTCTTGTGGCCGGTGAGCATGCGCAGTCGGCTTTGCCCTAGGCCTAGAAGTCTGAAGCCTGCACCGGAAGAAGACGTGTGAAGAGGACGTTGCTTAAGAAGATGGAGGCAGCGCTGGAGAGAGTTCTCTCGCAGCATTGGGGACGCCACCAGTGCTGTTTAAGCATTGGGGACTGCCCCCAGTGCTGCGAGATAACTCATTTGCATACCGACAAAAAAACGAGATTTCAAGCGAACGGCGGTGCGGAGAAGACAACGAAAGGCAGGAGAAGAATAGCCTTACGTAAGACTATTCCAACGTGTTAATCAGAAAAAAATGTGTTTGAATGATAGGATCCCTTTAATGATACAATTTTGAGGTGCCTGTAACTTATGGACTAAGGTATACTAATCATTTATGGGGGTCTTCTCCTTCCTTGTATGTTTTTGGACTTGCATGTCCACTAGCACACACATTGTTATGATTTTGATTATGATTTCCTGTATTCTGTACTGTGCATTTATGCTGTTTTTTTTTTTGTTTTTTTTTTTAATGAAAATCTTAATAAAAACTGATTACACCTAATTATTTCTGGGGGGATAGCAATCATCAATTCTAACACTGTTTTTTCTCATTTTATATGTTTGCTATTTGCAAATCATCATAAATAACACGTTGTGTTTATTTTGTGGGTAGGGAAGGTTACGGAGAGATCCAATTTATATTGTTTATATCTGTATTTTTACCAGATGCAGAGATAATCATGGTTCAGTCTTATTAAGAAGCAGTGAAATTAATTTTTACTAATATACATGTGTATATGAGTATTAATTTGACGGCGTTGTACAAAATTGGTTTTGCTAACCATCCATTTCTAAGCAATCAAATACAATATCCAATGTAATTGTAACATATCTGTTTAGGGAATCAGAGCAATTATTTCATGAATACTCTTTCTTTTTTTTCTTTTCACACAGGAATATCTGAGTGACAGCTCTGTCACAGGTCCCTGAGCTGCGTCCAAAAATGAAACACATAATAAAGCTGACTGCATGCAAATGATTTGCAAAGGATTAATGATATTCATTTGTTTATTATCAAGACAAAATAGACAAATAATATATTGTTGCCAATGAAAAGAAGCCAAACATTGTCCATCCTGTATGTTGTGGACTAACATAACTAATGGTAAGCAATATAGATGACGACATACATTATCATCTTCATGCCTCAGCTGTGTACAGAAAATGCAACTGTATAGACATTAAGCCCTGTTCATATTTACATGGGAGACTCCATCGCAGGTTTTATTACAAACGCTTTAACAATTATGCAGTACTATTTTTACAATAAAATAACAAACTATAATGGAAACCAGTACGGACATCAATGTCATTGTTCCACACACCTATCACAGAGCAGCACAATGTAAATAACAGGTGTACACAGCCTTTGCACAGGCATTTGCCTATTACACACATACACAAATTATATACATAGAAAATATACACATACAAATGCACATGCATTACACATTAAGCACAAATCTATAGATTACTCATACAGTCCTAAGTTATAAATTATAATATTCATACTACACACATATGTAAGCCTATACACACAGAGGGAGAGAGAGAAGAAGAAATATATATATATACACACACACACACACACACACACATTAATGGAGTTATCCAGTTTCAGGTAATTCAGAGGTAGATGTTATTGTCTGTATAGTGAAAAGTTGCACAATTTTCCTCTACACTTTTTGTAGCATTTCCTCATGGCTTTCTGGATCTCTGTTATTTGTGTGGTGATCCCATATGAAACGCTTACTTTCCCAAACTCATCTATCCCACCTTTTTCCAAGAGTGAAATATTCACTTGTCACACTGCCACTATACAATAATAATAATAATAATAATAATAATAATAATAATAATAATAATATTTCATAACGTGTGTAATTCCCTTATGCACATAGAGCACTTTTACACTCTCTACTTTTGGCAGCTTCACTATTTTCACGTTCTCACTTAATTTTTTACTTTTTAATTCTCTACATTTTCTGTGGTTCTAGGTATGTTTTTAGGGTTTTTATAGATATTTATTATACAGTATTTTATTGATTGTGTATGTTTGTTATTTATCGAAACTCTTATGTTTATCTCCTGATCCACCATCTGCCTTCTTCTGATGGACCATTTATATAGCGCCAACATATTCCGTAGCACTGTACAATTTGTAGGGTTCAAGTCCATACAAAAAAGATACATTACAAAGAAATAGTCACTTCACACAATGGGACTGAGGGCTCTGCTCGCAAGAGCTTACAATTTATGAGGTAGAGGGGGTGACACAAGAGATAGCAGGGGCGGCATCGGAGGTAGCATTGCTTATACAATGGTCAGACAATTTTGTAATAGAGGTTACTGTCATTACACAAACAGAAAACTGTATGCGCCATCAGCAGTCATGTCCTTTTACATGCAGATGGTGCCTGGACATATAAAGTTAGTCTGATATGACATTATATCATGTGGGGTAATGTGGGAGCATGAAAAGTGGAGGATTTGTTTTAGGGATTCTAACTATGGAAGGGTTTACATTAGGAATTGTGATAGGCCTGTCTGAAAAGATGTGTCTTTAGTTTGCACTTCAAGGTGTAGAAAGTGGGAGTTAATCTGATTGTCCGGGGTAGAGCATTCCAGAGAAGTGGTGCAACTCGGGAGGAGTCTTTTATACGAGCATGGGAGGTTCTGATAATAGAGGATGTAAGGCTTAAGTCATTGAGTAAATGGAGAGCATGGGTTGGGTGATAGACAGAGATGAGGGAGGAAAGGTAGGGAGGTGCAGCATTATGGAGAGCCTTGTGGATGAGGTTGATAATATATTGTACTCTGTAATGAATAGGCAGTCAATGTAGTGACTGGCACAGACCAGAGGCATCACTGAAGCGTCTTGACCAGAGGTGGGCAATTAATTTTCCCATGGGGCCACATAAGAAATTGAAACTATTCTAGAAGGCCATACGGGCTGCGGCAAATTTAACTCCACCCACTTCTATGTTGACTCCACCCATTCTCAATCATCTCTTCATGTGCCCCCACAAAGTATAATCCTCCTACAGTCACCCATACATTATATGCCCCCACATTATAATGTTCCCTTCCAACTGCCCACCTGTATGAAGTCCCTCTCCTGGTGCTCCAGTTTAAACTGGTGGAAACTAGAGGGGGACATTAAACTCGGGCAGCTGGAAGCAACAATTAAACCGTAGGGGTAGCTGGAGGGTGACATTAAACTGGGGGCAACTAAAGGCAGACAGGTCCCCCTCCAGCTACCTCCACAGTTTAATGCCCCCTCCAGTTGTCCCCAGTTTAAGTGCTCCCTTCATCTACCCCCAGTTTAATGTCCCCCCTCCATCTCTGACCCAGTATAACATTCCCCCTCCACATCTGCCCCCATTATAACATTCCCCCTCCATCTCTGCCCCCAGTATAACATTCCTCCTCCATATCTGCCCCCAGTATAACATTCCCCTTGCATCGCTGTCTCTAGGTTACTAAGACACAGACACACACAGACACTCTGCACCCTGCATCTCACATCTCCACTCCCTCCCCTCTCAGTACCTTAGGACACACACCACACCTCTCCATCTTCTTGCACTGTCCTGCCAGCACTAAGACATGCCTCCCTAGTCAAGCCATACGGGCTGGACTGAATCAGTCAGGGGGCCGGATATGGCCCACGGGCCATGCTTTGCCCAGGTCTGGTCTAGACTGATAGAAGAGTCTGGCTGCTGCATTCAGAATAAATTGTAGAGGGGAGAGTTTAGTAAGCAGGTACAGTAGTCAAGACGAGAGCAAATCAGGGCAACAATAGGTGTCTTTAATGTGCTCCGGTAAGGAAAGGGCATATTCTGGAGATGTTTTTGAGTACAATTTTTTATTTGACTATGGTACTGTTCGTATTATACATTATGGTTTTTCCTTTGTATATAAGCCATGGAATGTTTTCTATCACACATATGCACACTCTATAGGATTTTCCTTCTCATGCATCTGTGGTAGAATGCTCATGCGTACTTCATCTTTCTCTAGTCTAGGTTTTTTGTAGTGTGCAGAATCAGGAGTCCTTTCACTTTAAGCATGCCGATGTTATGTCTTGATGTCTCAGGTATCTGTATCTATGTTTGTTATGTGTACATACCATGTGGTTTCATAGGGATATAGCTGTTGGTGATTTGGCCCTATAAGTATATGCCTTTCCTCCATATTTGACATCCCCCAGACGAAGCTTAGCGAAATGCGTGTCAGGGCACGTAATCTATCTCGCTCTTCAGGGTAGATTTGTTTCCTATTTACTGTATAAAGCAAGTTGTTTTTCTGCCTCTAATAGCATTTTTGTACCCTTCCCTTTTATTTTTCGCTATGGTTTGTAGCTTCATTCTATGGTATTACTGAGTAAGGGCCCGTTCCCACGAAGTAACACGGAGCTCATTCTGTCATGTAAACATGTGTCAGAGTGAGCACTTCAAAACAGAATCCCAATGACTTCAATGGGTGCTGTCTTACGCGTGCTACACATTGAAATCAATAGGTTAAAAAGCCTTCCATTGATTTCAATGTGTAGTGTGCGTAAGACGGCACCCATTGAAGTCAATGGGATTCTGTTTTTAAGCACTCACTCTGACACGTGTTTACGTGTCAGAATGAGCGCCGCGTTACTTCGTGGGAACGGGCACTAACTGTTTTCATGTTTACTATGGCCTGGGTCATTTTCTCAGGATTCAGCCTCTCTGCCATATTCACGTCTTGCTACAATATACCAGTTAATAGCATTGACAGCATATGTTTGCCTGCTCTCTGTACACAAGAAATATACAGTATTGTTGAAAATAAAACCTTGAATTCTGTGGTTAAAATATGGGCCATTGGAAACTTCTGTTTGTTATTATCAGAGTTAATGTTTCTGTGTTCCCAGGCATCCACAGTCTGTGTTCATTAACAGGAACACTGTCAAACTCTGAAAAAGCAGAGTGCTACACTCCTCTCTCGGAACAATTCTGTTTCCATTTATAGCCATAAGCCTTCATCCTGTAATTCATCAAGCTTAAACCGCTTCTGACACTGACTTTTTTCCTATGTCTTTTGCTTTTTTTTTCCTGCAGTAACAAAACAAATTATGGCTCAGAAGTGCATATGTAGATTCACAGATTGTTCAGTGTCAACATTTCAGCTGTATAACACTAAAGATGTAAAAATCATGGCTTATGCTACATAGCATGCAATGGTTCATCATTATTTTCTGTTACACTTTAGGTTATCTGTTACCTTCATAACATTCAGGTCACCTATATGTGTCTACTATACAGTATACTGATGCACTAACAATACCGTATAAAATGTTAGTACTATGCTGTGCTGTAGTGACAACAAAACAGCTAAAAAAAAATTGACAAGTTTGCACATCAGGTTGCCAAAAAAAAAAAAAATTCTGAAGAATGTACATTGACATACATTTGAAAAACAAATTCTCAAGAAAGACATTTGTAGCATGCAGATCCACACCTATCTCTAAAATGAACCCCCTTCCACCAGCCTCCGAACCTCAGCTCTAACTGACCCTGATTAGATTTTTTTTTAAATACTTCATAGGTCGGGTTCACATCTGGGCCCGATCTCTGCTTTCAGGTTTCAGTCTTCTGCCTGAGAAACTGTACGGAAACCGGCAGTCAGTTTTCAAACCCATTCATTTGAATGGGTTTGCAAAGTGTCCGCCCGTGAGCGTCTTCTGCCTCTCCGCAGCGAAACCGTTTTTTTTAACCGGTCACAAAGTCAGACATGTAGAACTTTGTGTCTGGTTAAAAAAAAAAAAAACGGTTTCACCGCCTAGACCAGAAGAGGCTCACGGGCGGTCACAGAATGCTGAGTTTCCATCTCCTGTTCAGTTTCTCAGGCAGAAGACGGAAACCCACAAAGCGGAGACCGGGCGCAGATGTGAACTCGCCCATAGTTGTTATGTTAAAGACAATTAAAATAAGGGGCTATACAGTAATGTAATCTCTGTGCAAGCAACTACTATTAGACTTCATTCACACACACTTTATTGCACTTTTTGGGACTTTTTTTTTTTTTTTTTTTTTTTTTTTTAAGAGATCCTTCTGTGGGAAAAATACTGTTAAAAAAATTCCATGCTTACTTCATGCCACTATTGGTAAAATTGCCACAAAGTTACAAATAAATATTTTACTGTTCCTACAAGAAATATATGTGACACTACCCAGAATGTACCCAAAAGTACATGGTACATCTTGTCATGGTTTGTCAGATTGTAAGACAATGTGACCGGAAATTGAACCATGTAGAGAAATGTATAATGGCTTGAGATGTTATATATAGGTCAAGTATGAATGAACTAGTTTTAATGTTATAGAGATCTACATGCCTTCATTTGTTGATTTATACTTGTAATGGGAAAGTATTATGCTAGGTTCATATTAGCATTCGGGTTTCCGTCCGTCAGGTCCGCTTGGAGACCCAAAAGATGTAACCCTATTCGCATGCAGAACTTTTCACTCCGCCAGTTTTAAATGGAATATTGGGACGGACTCTCGTACAGAGAATTTGACGCTAGTGTGAACCTAGCGTTACTGGTACAGTACTCCTTTCACAACTTGTTATAAGACTGCAACCTATTTATAACTGTTTATTAAAACATATAGTATCAAAAGTAAGTCGTATAGGCAGTTTACTGATTGCCTTTATCACAATGTAAAACTGACTACAAGGTTATCAGTGGGTAGTTATAGAGTGTAATGGTTTACTCTGGGTTTATACTTGCACTCGGGTTTCTGTTCCTTGGGTCTGCTTGAGGACCCAAAAAATGGAAACCCAAGCCACTTGCAAAGTCAAGGCTGCAAAATATAGAGCAGGTCCTATTCCCGTCCTATTCCCGTCCTATTTTGCGGACTTGCTTTAGTGGCTCCTATTCATTTAATGAAAGGAGCCACAGAAGCACAGCCCATGCACGGGTGGAACATTTCTGTGTCCCCCATGTGCCATTCGTACTTTTAATTCATAGCTGGCCAATTGCTGCACGGTCTGCAGATGGCCTTAGACTAAGGCCACACCTTACGGAAAAGCTCCTTTTTTGCTGTTGTAGATCTTAGTTTTTACTAAAGGCCAGGAGTGGACTGAGCAAACAAGAGAAACATAAGCAGTTTCTATATATTTCCCATTACTTTTGTAGCCACTACTAGATTTGGCTCAAAATAATCTGCAAAAAAAGCATTATTTCTTCAACATGGGTCCTTAGTCTTAGCAATGCTATTACTTTTGTTAACATGTTTATTTATGACAGTGTTAAAAAAGTTGGGTTTTGTGTCTTTTGGGAATAAAAAATCTAAGCCACATGTGGATTTTCAAATACTGTATCCATTTTTCCAAGCAGTTTTCGATGTTTCATACCACCCTCAGGCTGGGAACACATGGGCAATACTCATTGTGGATTACCCAGTGAAAATTCCCTGTTGGCTTACCCTCTGTAATGTATTCTAGCATCCCAACTCTCATCAATATGCTGCAACTAAAACCCTCAACATAAACTGACCTGTTTTGTGGTTTTAAACCTGTATCATGTCAATTGTTGCTGTAGGTTTCACCTATAATATTCAGCTGCAAAGATTGAAAACTACAAGAGACTTACAGCGATTCCTGTGAGTGCACTATAGCAAATTCATGTATGGTAAGGGAAAATATTGTGTTGTGTAGCAGCATAGTTTTTTCTTTTATATCATTTTTACTTTTAGAATAGTGGATATTCCATTGAAGTGCTAGAAATTTTATTTTTGCTCTTTCTCACTATTAAAGAGAGTCCATCATATTGTATTTGAATTCTGTATGTGTTACTCTTATAAATAAAGAGTTGATTAAAAAAAAAAAGAGAGAGTGTCACCAGTATCCAGAATATCAAGCCCCGTGGTTAGTTTGGTGTCACCTGTATCAAAAGGTGTTTTTTCTTGTGAATCAAAGCCTCCATTGTCAATACACAAATGATCTGTTTGGCGCACTGAGGGCATTACTGCTTATCTCTCTCTCTCTCTCTCTCTCTCTCTCTCTCTCTACAGTCCTATGAAAAAGTTTGGGCACCCCTATTAATCTTAATCATTTTTAGTTCTAAATATTTTGGTGTTTGCAGCAGCCATTTCAGTTTGATATATCTCATAACCGATGGACACAGTAATATTTCAGGATTGAAATGAGGTTTATTGTACTAACAGAAAATGTGCAATATGCATTAAACCAAAATTTGACCTGTGCAAAAGTATGGGCACCTCAACAGAAAAGTGACATTAATATTTAGTAGATCCTCCTTTTGCCTCTAGTCGCTTCCTGTAGCTTTTAATCAGTTCCTGGATCCTGGATGAAGGGATTCTGGACCATTCCTCTTTACAAAACAATTCAAGTTCAGTTAAGTTTGATGGTCGCCGAGCATGATGGTCGCTGAGCCCGCTTCAAATCATCCCACAGATGTTCAATGATATTCAGGTCTGTGGACTGGGATGGCCATTCCAGAACATTGTAATTGTTCCTCTGCATGAATGCCTGAGTCGATTTGGAGCAGTGTTTTGGATCAATGTCTTGCTGAAATATCCATCCCCGGCGTAACTTCAACTTCGTCACTGATTCTTGAACATTATTCTGAAGAATCTGCTGTGACCCTCAACTTTAACAAGATTCCCACTGCCGGCATTGGCCACACAGCCCCAAAGCATGATGGAACCTCCACCAAATTTTACAGTGGGTAGCAAGTGTTTTTCTTGGAATGCTGTTTTTTTGGACACCATGCATAACGCCTTTTTGTATGACCAAACAACTCAATCTTTGTTTCATCAGTCCACAGGACCTTCTTCCAAAATGAAGCTGCCTTGTCTAAATGTGCTTTTGCATACCTCAGGCGACTCTGTTTGTGGCATGCTTGCAGAAACGGCTTCTTTCTCATCACTCTCCCATACAGCTTCTCCTTGTGCAAAGTGCGCTGTATTGTTGACCGATGCACAGTGACACCATCTGCAGCAAGATGATGCTGCAGCTCTTTGGAGGTGGTCTGTGGATTGTCCTTGACTGTTCTCACCATTCTTCTTCTCTGCCTTTCTGATATTTTTCTTGGCCTGCCACTTCTGGGCTTAACAAGAACTGTCCCTGTAGTCTTCCATTTCCTTACTATGTTCCTCACAGTGGAAACTGACAGGTTAAATCTCTGAGACAACTTTTTGTATCTTTCCCCTGAACAACTATGTTGAACAATTTTTGTTTTCAGATCATTTGAGAGCGGACTGTACATGCTCGGCGACCATCAAACTTAACTGAACTTGAATTGTTTTGTAAAGAGGAATGGTCCAAAATACCTTCATCCAGGATCCAGGAACTGATTAAAAGCTACAGGAAGCGACTAGAGGCTGTTATCTTTGCAAAAGGAGGATCTACTAAATATTAATGTCACTTTTCTGTTGAGGTGCCCATACTTTTGCACCGGTCAAATTTTGGTTTAATGCATATTGCACATTTTCTGTTAATACAATAAACCTCATTTCAATCCTGAAATATTACTGTGTCCATCAGTTATTAGATATATCAAACTGAAATGGCTGCTGCAAACACCA
Source organism: Leptodactylus fuscus (assembly GCF_031893055.1). NCBI lineage: Eukaryota > Metazoa > Chordata > Amphibia > Anura > Leptodactylidae > Leptodactylus > Leptodactylus fuscus. The sequence goes on along the minus strand of NC_134269.1, from coordinate 113,541,345 downwards.
AAATATTTAGATCTAAAAATGATTAAGATTAATAGGGGTGCCCAAACTTTTTCATAGGACTGTATATATATATATATATATATATATATATATATATATATATTAGCCTCTGCCCATGACTTTGCATGTTGTTGGCTTTGATGATCCACCTATATTTCGCAAATTGCTGCCGTCGATGGTTTGCCTGCTCCGGCGTTTCGGCTGTCAAGCTGACCTGCCACTGAGCTCATTCCGTGCGCTGTGCCCGTGATTGTTCCGGCATCTCAGCAGCTTGCTGTGAAGCCATATAATTAGTGTGTTTTTGGCATCAATGATCTCCCTGAGCTCTGATTGAGGAGAAGTCTGTTGACTTCTGGCTACCTTATAGCTCTTGTTGCTTTATGATTTTGTGACAAATAAGATTTTCTTTTTCCCAGCATGTTTAAAAGTAGTAAACTGCCAATTTGGATTAAAGGGGTTTTCCTATCCAGTGTGTCAGCACTGCCTGGAGCAGATCAGATAATATGCAAATAAATGTAAACAATGGACAGAGTTAGCTGAGTCTTTACATAAATAACAGACCTGGCTTTATCAGAAACAGAGATAAGCGGCTGCAAGAGTAGTGCACTATAGTATGTGAGCATAAATTCATAACAGTCATGAAGCCATGTCATTTACTGGGATGAAAGTTCCATTCAAATCCTTTCAACCATTTTTTTGTGATTGAATAGCAAACATTCAAACTTTCACATTTATAATAGTAGGATAGGAGAGAATATATTATATATATATATCTTTATCTAATTTGTCTGTGAGCGGAACATTATTAAAAAATATGTCATACAGTAGCTTTATTAGGGATTGTCACAGATGGTGAGGGCCAAAAAAGTACCTTGAGAAAAGATTCTCGCTCACAGGCCTCTATATTTTAACATGTCTAGAATAAAAATTAGTTATATTCGTACTGTAAAAAAAAAAAAGAGATTCAGTTCAATGTTATTACAAAGCGCCTTCAAAATATCCTGTTCATAAGTTATTTCATACATTGCTTGTCCCAAAAGAATTGAACAACATATGTTCCTTTCTGTTGGCCTACATTATATTACTAAACTTTCTCCAGAAAGAACAGAACATAATAAAGGTTTATATGTCATTTAATTAATATAGTTCATCAAAATAACTAAAAAAAAAAGAAGTTAATTATAAAATCCTTTTCATCAATATATTTAACCAGCAGGAGGACCCGGCTTCACACGGGTATATTTCATTTTTTGTGTAATGGTCCCATAAAAATTGGCTAGTTTTGCACTGGTGTATCTTGTATATCGTTTGTGTGTGTGTGTCCATAAGCATCTCATTTCAGATATCAGTGAAAAACCTGCGATCGGTTGTTATGGAGACATGGAGTAAAGCTGCGTGTATGTGACCTTGTATAACAGTGTCATCCACAGCGCCCTGCCCCTTTAAAGCTGAAATAAAGCAGTGAAGAAAAATGGCTGGGTTGCTATGGAAACCTGGAGAAAACTCTAATCTGTGCAGAGCCATGTATCTATCTATCTGGCGTGTGGTATTGTGTGCAGTGGTGCATATCTAATCCTCCGGCATGTGGAATTGTGTGAAGACGCGTGTATCTAATCGTCTGGCTTGTGGTACTGTGTGCAGACATGCATATTTAATCCTCTGGCGTGTGATACTGTGTGTTGACTTGTGTATCTAATCCTCCAGCATTTTGTACTGTGTGCAGACGTGCGTATTTAATCCTCCGGCATGTGGAATTGTGTGTAGATGCACGTATCTGATCCTGTGGCGCGTATCCAATCCTCTGGCATATGGTATTGTGTGCAGTGGTGCATATCTAATCCTCCGGCATGTGGAACTGTGTGAAGATGCGTCGATCTAATCCTCTGGCGTGTGATACTGTGTGCTGACTTGTGTATCTAATCCTCCAGCATTTTGTACTGTGTGCAGACGTGTGTATTTAATCCTCCGGCATGTGGAATTGTGTGTAGATGCACGTATCTGATCCTGTGGCACGTATCCAATCCTCTGGCATATGGTATTGTGTGCAGTGGCGCATATCTAATCCTCCGGCATGTGGAACTGTGTGAAGATGCGTCGATCTAATCCTCTGGCGTGTGATACTGTGTGCGGACTTGTGTATCCAATCCTCTGGCAAGTGGAACTGTGAGCAGATGCACGTATCTAATCTTTTGGCATATGCTACTTTGTGCAGAAGCATGTATCTAATGCTCTGGCGTGTGGTACTGTGTGCTGACACATGTATGTAATCTTCCGGCATGTGGTACTGTGTGCTGACTTGTGTATCTAATCCTCCAGAGTGTGGTAATGTGTACAGACACGTGTATCTAATCCTCCCACGTGTGGTACTGTGTGCTGAAATGCATATCTAATCCTCTGACATGTGGTACTGTGTGCAGATGCGTGTATGTAACCCTCCCAGTGTGGTATTGTGTGCAGATGTGCGTATCTAATCCTCCATTGTGTGGCATTGTGTGCAGACACGCCTATCTAATCCTCCGGCGTGTGGAACTGTGTAAAGACATGCGTATCTAATCCCATGGCATGTGTAACTGGTTGCATTGGCACATATCTAATCCTGCGGTGTGTGGAACTGTGTGCTAACATGCATATCTAATCCTCAAGCATGTGGTATTGTGTGCAGTGGTGCGTATCTAATCCTCCGGCATGTGGTATTTTGCGCAGTGGCCCGTATCCAATCCTATGGTGTGTGGTATTGTGTGCAGTAGTACGTATCTAATCCTGTGGTGTGTGGAACTGTGTGCATATGGTATTGTATGTAGTGGCGAGTATCCAATCCTCCGACGTGTGGTATTGTGTGCAGTGGCGCATATCTAATCCTCTGGCGTGTGGTATTGTGTGAAGACGTGTATCTAATCCTCCGGTTTGTGGTACTGTGTGCAGATGCCTATATCTAATCCTCTGGCATGTGGTTCTTTCTGCAGACGCGTGTATCTAATCCTCTGGCATGTGAAACTGTGCAGACGCACGTATCTAATCCATTAACATGTGGAACTGTGGGCAGACGCATGCATCTAATCCTCTGGTGTGTAGAACTGTGCAGACACGTGTACTTAATCCTCTGCCGTGTGATACTGTGCGCTGACCTTTGTATCTAATCCTCCAGTGTGTGGTACATTGTGCAGACGCATGTATCCAATACTCTGGCATGTGGAACTGTGTGCAGACACATGCATCTAATCCTCTGGCATGTGATACTGTATGCTGACCTTTGTATCTAATCCTCTGGCGTGTGATACTATGTGCTGACCTGTGTATCTAATCCTCTGGCGTGAGGTACTCTGTGCAGACATGCATATCTAATCCTCTGACATGTGATACTGTGTGCCACTGCTGACCTGTGTATCTAATCCTCTGATGTGTGTATCTCAGCTTGGATATCAGTTTTGGATTGTACATGTGGAGTGACCATGTGTATTGCAATTGGAATATGAGTGAAAGACTTGCAGGTTTGTTTTGGCTAATGAGGGGTCAGGGTTTTGGGAAAGCTGCATCTCTGGAACGGTACGTCCGAGTGAGTTGGGTTCTCATCTTAAACCTTCCTGGATACCTGAAGTATCTGTGTGCCAAAATTGGTGAAGATCGGTCCAGTCGTTTGGTCACGCATAAAGAACAGACAGACAGACAGGGATTCATTTTTATAATATAGAGAGGTTAAAACTTTTAAAAGCTGTTTTTCTGGGCTGGGACTGGTTTTGATACTGATGACTAGAGATGAGTAAGTACTATTCGAAATAGCCGTTTCGAAAAGCACGCACCCATAGATATGTCATCAGTAGAGATGAGCGCGTACTATGTGAAACTCCCTTTTCGAATAGCATGCACCCATAGGAATGAATGGATGCAGCCAGCACTCAGGGGGTTAAACAGCCGGCCACCGGCAAAGTCGGCATGCCAGCTGCGTTCATTCATTCCTATGGGTGCGTGCTATTCGAAACGGGAGTTTCAAATAGTACTCGCTCATCTCTACTGATGACATATCTTCGGAATAGGGCATCAGATGGGTGAAGGTTTTACTCTGGGACCCTATAATATATAATGACTATATCAGTCTGCTCAGTTTCTCCTGTTTTGTAACATGATGTCTGCAGATTAAACTGCATTTTCATGGTGTTTGCAGAAAGGTATGGTATCAGATGATTGTTCTAGTTTTTCATGCACATCACACAGTTGCTCTATCAGAATGAGATATGAGAAATTTGAAGGCTAAGTCGGCACCTTAAACAGTTTGTCATGCTTCACAAACAAATTTCCTAAACAATTTTTATATTGTAAGTCTATATTGACTGTTGTTCCTACGTAAATGCTATAACTCAAATGGAAAAGAGCTGGCCTTAGACTTGAAAATTGAGAAATGCATATAATGAGAGATATTTGGTACAAAACTTGAGTTTATAAATAAAAAGCTACTGTTGTGAAACTTTTTTTTTGAACAGTAACTAGGGTTGAGCGATCAGGATCGCAAAAGATCAGATCCCGATTGGTGATCGAGTAAATTTCACAATCGTGATCGGATTCCGATCCTGCCTATAAAAAGATCGGGAACAGAATTCCGATCCTGATTGCTCAACCGACTTACCTGCACAGAACCACTGCCGCTCCACAGAGCTCCGGGCCGTTGTTCTCTCTCTCTTCACACGCCGGCAAAGCACTGTGCGCGTCCCCGCCTCCCTAGGCTAGTGTTACTGCTGGGAGTAGGCGGGGCTTTTTGTGGCTTAGGAGAGTGTGGGCGGGTACAGGGTGGGGAGACATGAGTGATGCACTCACGTCTCCCCGCCCTGTAGCCGACCGCACTCTCCTAAATCACAACAAGCCCCGCCTTCTCCCAGCATCAGTCACACTAGGCGTGGGGGAGAGGCGAGAACAACGGCCCTGAGTTCCAGGGAGCGGCGTACTCATCGGGATAGGAGGCAGCAGCAGTTCTGTGCAGGTAAGTGGGGGGGGGAATAGGTAGCTGGCTGATTTTCTAATCACTACACAGCATGGAGGCTTCAATTATTGGACTCCATGCCGTGTAGTGAACAGGATCGTTTTTAAAAACCGATCTTTGATCATTAAAAAAAATCCCATTGACTTACATTAGGATCAGAATCGGGATCAGAATCAGGTTTGAATGGAAAATGATCGGAAATTGGATTTTTAAAATCGATCCTGAAATCTCAAGATCGGTTCAACCCTATCAGTAACGTAAGAATCTGGAGGTCCTTTTTAACTTTAGACTCCATGCACACGACAGTGTATGCATCCAAGTTGGGGCTGAGTTTGCAGTGGAATGCAGTTAGTTGGTACTTGGAGTTATATTCCATTACATACCTCTATAGGACCTGTGTGCATGGAGCCTTATATTGCACTGTGTTCTACCATGAGACAGCTCTTTCATAATAGAGAGGGCTAGCTATTTTTTTCATTCTGCTCTTTTGGGTGCTAAATACTTTAGTAACTTGTGTGAGACCTGCAAACATTGGTTTAATACAGAGAAACAAAAAATAATTCTAAACTAAATTATAAACTGAATTTTTCACCAGACTATTTTCTTCTATTTTATGGACTGATTTCTCATTTTTTAAGATAAACTAATTTTTTTTGCTTAAATATGCAGTAGGAAGCTTTATTCACGACCCAACACAAATGTAAGGACAATGCCGTTTGCAACCCTTATAATGGTAATCTACTAGAAAATTTAATTTTACTTTTAAATTAAATATTTATATGCATATTTCTTTATTTTACAGGTAAATTGCCACCATGAAAATACAGTGTAATCTACAAGCTATATATAAATATATATATATATATATATATATATATATATATATATATATATATATATATATATATATATACACATACACACACACAATCCGGTCGGCCAGCAACTTGTATTGATGGAAAAATGTACTTTTATTGGAAAAAGCAGTACACCATGCATTGGTCCTCTGTGGAACCGTTTTCAAGTGCAAGTGCAATTTTGCACTTGAGAAAGGATCCGCTGAGGACCAATAGGTGGTGTACTGCTTTTTCCAATAAAAGGATATTTTTCCATCCATACAAGTTGCTGGCAGACCGGATTGTTTTTTCTATTGCAAACCCTGCCTGGTGAGGGGTTTCTGCCATGCAATTTATGGGATGATCTCCAGATTTGCTGGTGCTGCTACAATTGTTTATCTATATATCTTTATATACACACACACACACACACACACTATATGGTACTATGCGACTGTTAAAGGAAAAATGGTTTCGCCAAGACTCCTCTTATATGTGTTCTAAATCTCATCCAAGGAAAGCTTGGATAGATAAGTACCCTTAGTTGCGCTGAAGACACTTGGTAAGTTCAGCTTCTGGTTTGAACCAAATGATAGTCAAGTTGGTACAGGGGCAAATCACTCCCTTAATGTCCTGATCTCAGCAGTCATGTGGGAGGTCCTACTCTATGAGTTACAGTATTAGCTGTCATTTACTAGGTAGGAATGCCCACTGGAACCCGAAGCCCAAAGAGCAGACCGTTACGATGTATAAACGACAAGTTGCACTGGAACTTAACAAAAAAATAAATAAATAAATATATATATATATATATATATATATATATATATATATATATATATATATATACACACACACATATATATATATATATATATATATATATATATATATATATATATATTTAAATATGTGTACTATATCTCAGTCTGATCATCTCCTATTCTGTAACCCATACCTGCAAACCAGATTGCATTTTCACTGTGACAGGTTTCTTTTCCATTCACATTTTGCAACCTCGTTTACAATTTTAATAATTACCATAAATAGTCCTTAGGTGTGATTTCAAATTTAGCTATTCCAAACTTGCTGACACTGGTTCAATACAAAAATGGTCTGTATAATTTAATCTCAATTGTATCATGTACCAATGGGAAAATATAACAATGTTGCAAGATATATTGCTTTAATTATGGCATAAATGCAGGCAAGAGAAAAACAATGTTCACCCCCTTTGAAAAGCATTGTTTTATGATTCAGGACGTAAAAGAAAAAATCTGGTCCCTAGCAGGTGTTAAAATAGGTAAATATGAACAATATGATGAAAAACACCACATGACATTATACCATGTCGATTGTTCAACAAAAACTAGGTAAACATGCAGACGCAGTGTGTGAATAATAAAGCACACTTACTGTTTCTACAGTAATTAAGAGTGTATATATATATATATATATATATATATATATATATATATATATATATATACACACATACATAGAGAGAGAGAGAGAGAGAGAGAGAGAGAGAGAGCCATAAGTATGGATACACCCAGATAAAATGGAAGTGGTTGCTGATAACACCTTACAATTCGTGGCATATTAGAACATGGGAGGGGGGAAGCATTTGAGGCCAGGTGACGCCCATGGGGCCATCTACAAAACCGCCATTTTGGACTCAACTTTACTTTTTTCAATGGGAAGGGGGTCATGTGACACATCAAACACATGGAGAATTACACAAGAAAAACAGTGGGGTGCTCACATTTGTAACATAGCTTTATTCATTATTGAGTTATTGACACGTTTATTATTGTTACAGCCATTGACATGTCTCAGAGGTTAAGCGACGAGAAGCGAACAGACATGGTGTTGATGTCTGGTGAATGCAGTACCCGGGTCATTGCAGCAGGCTTCAATGCAAGAAGCCCTACAAGACCACCTATCTTACATGCCACAGTTACTGCAAACTGCTTGCCAAATTTCATGCAACTGGTTCGGTGTTGGATAAGCTCAAATCTGGATGTATGAAAACTGTCGCCAATGTTGAAACATTAGTGGCTGTCCTGACAGCATTTACCAAGAACCCACAGCGTAGCACTCGCCGTATGTCCCTGGAGTCTGGCATCAGTCGAACATCCATTTGCAGATACTGGCTACACACAGGTGGCACCCTTACAAGAGCCAGCTGCAACAACATCTCACTGAGGATGATCCGGAATAGTGCATTGAATTTTCACAGTGGGTGACACAACAAGTGGAACAGAACCCTCAGTTTACACAGAAGGTTCTGTTCAGACCTACTATGGACCAGACATATGTTAGCATCTACTGAAGGTTAAGGGGGACCATGGACATTAATGGAAATGGGTGACAATTCGTGAATGCAATTCTGACAATATTCTTCAAACTCTCTATTAATCTGAATGTCTCATTACAGTTTTACCGACAAAAGTATTAATTTTCATTTCTCTAGGTAAAACAGACCATGGGCTTCCAGATGCATGGAGTGAACATGATTTATTGAAATATTCTATTAGTTTCCAAAGGTAAAAGTGTCAGTGGACAATATCACATACAACATTACAAATAGTTTTCCCCATATGCAAACCATTTTGAGTAACAACAACTATGCATTTCCCTGAATTTTTAAGCATGCATGAGGCTTGCTATGCCATAGAATAGAATTTAAATCTTTCTAAACAACTTCACATTAATTCTGCTTTTACTTAAAAAAGGTTTTGTTTGGTCCCTACATGTATAGGTATTGCAGTACAAACTGCAGAATGCCTTCCTTTAGCTTTGCCATTAGACTGACTGTCCATTTACCTGCCCCTCTATGTCCTCTCCTGAAACATATTTAAAGCTCACTAATTATCAAATAAAATTGCAAAATTTATTTGGTCAGAATTCAGAGAAGAGAGAGGGGGTCTTGACAACGAGTTTGTAGTCTGTTAGATTAGCTACTATTCCTAGCTCTTACTCTACTGCTTATACCTGTATTGTGCATGCAAGCTTGTAAGTGGCAAAACAATGGGGTTGTGACTGCTCAGACCACCACAAACTTGAGAATTTTTTGTTTTCACTTAATATTCTGAATGGGGCAGTGGTCAGACAGGTGTGTCTCCATTCCATTCATTTCAATGGGTCTGCCAGAGAGAACCAAGTGCTATGATATGCTAAGTCCCATTGAAATTAATGGAGCAAGGGCATGTCTAGCTGACTGCCACTCCATTTAGAACGGAGAAAAACACTACCATTTTCCTCATTGGTGGAGTCTCAGCAGTCAGATGTGAATAGGGGATAAATAAATAAGGTGGGTATCAATTTAACCGGTTAAGTACCAGGCCCAAAAGTATGTTAAAGACCAGGCCTTTTTTTTCAAAACTGACATGTGTCACTTTAAATGGCAATAACTTTGAGACGGTTTAACTTACACAAATGATTTTGAGATTGTTTTTTTCGTAACACATTATACTTCATGTTAGTGGTAAATATTAATCAATATTTTTGTATTTATTTATAAAAAACTAGGAAATTTGATGGAAATTTGGAAAAAATTGCAATTTTCAAAATTTGAAATTCTCTGCTTTTCAGGCAGTCATACCACCCAAATACATGAATAAATATTATCTCCCATATCTCTGCTTTATATCGGCATCATCTTTTGATTGTCTTTTAATTTATTTTGGACGTTACAAGGCTTACAAGTGTAACAGCGATTTTCTAGATTTGCAAGAAAATTCTCCAAACCAATTTTTAGGGACCGCTTCAGTTCTGTAAGGAATTATAAAGGCCTATATAATAGAAACCCCCATAAATCACCCCATTTTCAAAACTACACCCCTCAAATTATTCAAAACAGCATTTGGGATGTTTGTTAACCCTTTAAGTTTTTCATAAGAATAAACATAATATGGAAGTGAAATTTAGACATTTCATTTTTTTTCATTAATACCTTCATTTAGACCTAAAATTAACACATTCACAAAGGGTTAAAGGAGAAAATGCATCTCACATTTTGTTATGCAATTTCTCCCGTACACAGAAATCCCCCACATGTGGGTGTAAACTGATTTTTGGGTACACAGCAGTGCATGGAAGGGAAGGAGCGACACTGGGTGTGTGAACAGCAGATTTTGCTGGAATAATTTTCAGGCACCATGCCTCATTTCCAGAGCCCCTAGAGTACCAAAACAATGGAAACCCTCCAAAAGTGACCCCATTTTAGAATCTACACCCCTCACAGAATTCATCAAGGGGTATAGTCAGCATTTTGACCCTACAGTTGTTCCACAGATTTTACTAACATTGGGATGTGTAAATGAAAAATTACTAAAATGTCACTTTATCCCCAAAGTTTTAATTTTCACAAGGGGATAAAGGAGTAAAAGCCCCCCACAGTTTGTTAAACAATTTCTCCTGAACACGGCAATACCCCATGTGTGGCCATATTCTGCTGTATGGGTACATGGCGGGGCTCAGAATGGAAGGAGCGCTATTTGGCTTTTGGATGGCAGATTTTGCTGGAATAATTTTAGGTGCCATGTCGCATTAGCAGAGCCCCTAGAGTACCAATACAGTGGAAACCCCCTAAAAGTGACCCCATTTTGGAAACTACACCCCCCACAGAACATATGAAAGGGTATAGTGAGCATTTTGACCCTACAGCTGTTTCACAGATTTTATTAACATTGGGGCATGAAAATGAAAAATTACTTTTTTTCCAATAAACTGTCAATTTAGCCCCAAATTTTTCATTTTCACAAGAGGATAAAGGGGAAAAAGCTCCATAAAGTTTGTTAAACAATTTCTCCTGAACACGGAAATGCTCCATATGTGGTAATAATCTGCTGTATGGGAACATGGTGGGGCTCAGAATGGAAAGAGCGCTATTTGGCTTTTGAAGGACAGATTTTGCTGGAATATTTTTCAAGTCCCATGTCGCATTTGCAGAGCCCCTAAAGTATCAATATAGTGGAAACCCCCTAAAAGTGACCCCATTTTGGAAACTACACCACTCATAGAATTTATCTAGGGGTTTGGTGAGCATTTTGGCCTCACAGCTGTTTCACAGATTTTATTAACATTGGGACGTAAAAATGAAAAATTACTTTTTTTTCCACAATGTATCGTCCATTTAGCGCCATATTTTTAATTTTGCAAGTAGTTAAAGAATTAAAAGCCCCCCACAGTTTGTTACAAAATTTCTCCTGAACACGGCAATACCCCATATGTGGCCATAATCTTCTGTATGGGTACATGGTGAGGCTCAGAATGGAAAGAGAGGTATTTGGATTTTGGAGGGCAGATGTGGCTGGAATAGTTTTGAGGGGCCATGTCACATTTGCTGAGCCCCTAAAGTACCAATACAATGGAAACCCCTCAAAAGTGACCCCATTTTATAAACTACACCTGTCATGGAATGAATCAAGGGGTATTATCATTTTGTGCCTAAAATGCTTCCAAAAAATGAATGTCCAAAATGAAAATTGAAATTTTGAAAGAAATATGCCATTTCGGTGCCCAATACGTTGCACCCACTTTGTGTTGTCAGAGACCTGCACTCCTAAAACTATTAAGGGGCCATCCCGAGGGGCAAAAAAATATATATGTCGGTGTAAACTGCTGCTTGGGCACACAGCAGGGCTCAGAAGGGAAGGAGCACTGCGCTTTTTAGCTTTTGGGGTACAGATTTAGAGGGACTTTCTGGGGGCCATGTTCCTTTTGGAGAGACCTGGAGGTAACTGTAAACCCCATTTTGTAGCGGCAAGTTTAGGGTCTCTGCAAAAGTGTCATGGCATCCAAAAACCAAACCATCTGTGCTCCAAAAACCCAATAACCCTTCTGTGTCCGTCTGTGCCCTAATATCAGTTTATAACCACTTATGACATTACGTACGTTATCCCGGGTACACCAGTGTCATACATGTGGCATAAACTGTAGTTTGGGCACACAGCAGGGCGCAGAAGGGAAGGAGCGCTATTTTGGTTTCTGGAGCACAGTTTGGTTTTTGGACGTCACTTTTGCAAAGCCCCTGAATTGTCAATAAAGTGGAATCCGCAGACATGTCACCCTATTTTGGACACTAGCCCACTGATGGGATTTATCAAATGGAGTAGCGAGAATTTTTAACCCTTGAGTGTTGCATTTATTTAGTTTACAGAAATGAAATCGCAACTGATAATGAGAAGTTAAAAATGAAAAATTTCCAGAGATTCGCCATTTCAGTACCCGATATGTTGTGCCCAACTTATGTCAGCAGAGACACTCCAAAAACTGGTAAGCGGGTATCCCGGGCACAACAGCTTTCAGAGCGTTCATCTCTGATACAAGTCGGGCACAATATATTACGCACAGAAATGATGTATTCCTGGAAAAATGGTCATTTTCACCTCTCACAATCAGCTTCGTATTCATTTATGGATAATAAGTGATAGCAAAACTTGGGGGCTAAAAATGCTGTCTGTACTAGAGATGAGCGAACAGTGTTCTATCGAACACATGTTCGATCGGATATCAGGGTGTTCGCTATGTTCGAATCGAATCGAACACCGCGTGGTAAAGTGCGCCAAAATTCGATTCCCCTCCCACCTTCCCTGGCGCCTTTTTTGCACCAATAACAGTGCAGGGGAGGTGGGACAGGAACTACGACACCGGGGGCATTGAAAAAAATTGGAAAAAGTCATTGGCTGCCGAAATCAGGTGACCTCCATTTTAGACGAATAGTGGATTTCAAATCCGGGTCATATGAGAATGTGAACTTTGTGACTATGAGACAGGGATAGCTGTACAGGCAGGGATAGCTAGGGATAACCTTTATTTAGGGGGGAATGTTATTAAAAATAACTTTTTGGGGCTCTATCGGGTGTGTAATTGTGATTTTTGTGAGATAAACTTTTTCCCATAGGGATGCATTGGCCAGCGCTGATTGGCCAGAGTACGGAACTCGACCAATCAGCGCTGGCTCTGCTGGAGGAGGTGGAGTCTAAGATCGCTCCACACCAGTCTCCATTCAGGTCCGACCTTAGACTCCGCCTCCTCCAGCAGAGCCAGCGCTGATTGGCCGAATTCCGTACTCTGGCCAATCAGCACTGGCTAATGCATTGTATTGGCGTGATGAAGCAGTGCTGAATGTGTGTGCTTAGCACACACATTCAGCTCTACTTCATCGGGCTAATAGAATGCATTGGCCAGCGCTGATTGGCCAATGCATTCTATTAGCCCGATGAAGTAGAGCTGAATGTGTGTGCTAAGCACACACATTCAGCACTGCTTCATCACGCCAATACAATGCATTAGCCAGTGCTGATTGGCCAGAGTACGGAATTCGGCCAATCAGCGCTGGCTCTGCTGGAGGAGGCGGAGTCTAAGGTCGGACCTGAATGGAGACTGGTGTGGAGCGATCTTAGACTCCGCCTCCTCCAGCAGAGCCAGCGCTGATTGGTCGAGTTCCGTACTCTGGCCAATCAGCGCTGGCCAATGCATTCTATTAGCCCGATGAAGTAGAGCTGAATGTGTGTGCTTAGCACACACATTCAGCTCTACTTCATCGGGCTAATAGAATGCATTGGCCAATCAGCGCTGGCCAATGCATTCTATTAGCGTGAACTGAGTTTGCACAGGGGTTCTAGTGCACCCTCGGCTCTGCTACATCAGATTGCTACATCTGATGTAGCAGTGCCGAGTGTGCATCAGATGTGTAGTTGAGCAAAACTGACTCAGCACTGCTAAGTCTCTGCATTCGCATAGGAATGCATTGGCCAGCCTTCGGCCAATCAGCGCTGGCTCTGAAGGAGGAGGCGGAGTCTAAGGTCGGACCTGAATGGAGACTGGTGTGGAGCGATCTTAGACTCCGCCTCCTCCAGCAGAGCCAGCGCTGATTGGTCGAGTTCCGTACTCTGGCCAATCAGCACTGGCCAATGCATTTCTATGGGGAAAAGTTAGCTTGCGAAAATCGCAAACTGACAGGGATTTCCATGAAATAAAGTGACTTTTATGCCCCCAGACATGCTTCCCCTGCTGTCCCAGTGTCATTCCAGGGTGTTGGTATCATTTCCTGGGGTGTCATAGTGGACTTGGTGACCCTCCAGACACGAATTTGGGTTTCCCCCTTAACGAGTATATGTTCCCCATAGACTATAATGGGGTTCGAAACCCATTCGAACACTCGAACAGTGAGCGGCTGTTCGAATCGAATTTCGAACCTCGAACATTTTAGTGTTCGCTCATCTCTAGTCTGTACCCCTGGATAAATCCTTCAGGGGTGTAGTTTCCAAAATAGGGTCTCATATCAGGGGATTCCACTTTACTGGCGTTTCAGCTGTGCAAAAGTGTCATGGCATCCAAAAACCAAACCGTCTGCGCTCCAAAAACCCAATAACCCTTCTTCCCTTCTGTGTCTGGCTGTGCCCTAATATCAGTTTATTCCCACATATGACATTACGTCCGTTATCCCGGGTACACCAGTGTCATACATGTGTTATACATGTGTCATAAACTGCAGTTTGGGCGCACAGCAGGGCGCAGAAGGGAAGGAGCACTATGCGGCTTTTGGAGTACAGATTCAGATGTTTGGTATCTGGACGCCATGTCATGTTTGTAGAGCCTGTAAGGTACCAGAAAAGTGGATTCCCCAAAGGAGTGACCCCATTTTGAAAACTGCACCCCTCAAAGAATTTCTCAGGGGGTGTAGTGAGTATTAGTATCCCAGACGTGACTGCACAGCGGATGGCGAAGAGGGAATATATAAGCAGTGCGGAGAACATTGCAGACACCAAATTCCCTACTATGTCCCAGTAGCTCCTATGATTGGGGGAGTCACTCTGGGGGTCACTTTGGGGGTCACTTCTGGTGTCTGTTCCCTCATAAGCTGTAAATCTGGGGTGTCCACTGATATTCGCTCACACTGCTTATACATTCCCTTCCTGACGCCGCCAGTTGTATTCTAATAATTTGGCGATTTGGGGGTTTTTTGTCTTCACATTGGTAGATGCTATATTTTTCTTTATTCTTTTGGTGACGTGGCCATATAAGGGCTTGTTGTTTGCGGGATGTGATGTATTTTGTAATGACACCATTTTTGGGTGCCTACAACATACTGAATACATTTTATTAACTCTTTCTTGCTGGATTTAAAAAAAAATAAAAAAATCAATCCTGGCATTGAGTTGTACCCTTTAAATTTTGCGCCATGCAGCGTACAGTATAAGTAACATGTAGCCTTTATTCTGCGGGTCAGTACGGTTACGGCGATACCTCATTTATAGTATTTTTTTATGCGATACTAATTCTGCAGAACAAAAACACATTTGGGGACATAAATCAGTGATTTTTGCATCGCCATCTTCTGAGAGGCGTAACATTTTTATTTTTCGGTTGACAGTGTTGGTTGAGGGCTTATTTTTTGCGGGACAACCTACGCTTTTTATTGGTACTATTGTGGGGTGCATATGATTTTTTGATCACTTTTTATAGCATATTTTGTAAGGTGATATGGTGAAAAATCATTACTTCCGGCGGGTTTTTTCCATTTTTTTTTTTCAGATGTACACCGTATAGATTAAATATTATTTCAGTTTTATTGTACAGGTTGTTACGGACGCGGCGATACCAAATATGCATTGTTTTTATTAATTTTTAGTACCTTTTTTATATAATTCATTTTGTATAGAGAAAAAGGGATTTTTGGGCTTTATTACTTTTTTCATACACTTTATTTTTTTTTTACTTTTTTTTTTTTACTTTTTCATGTGTCCATTTAGGACACTTCAATCAGTTGATGCTTTGATGAAAGCATCAACTGATTCTGTATAGTAGCTTGCAAGACACGAGCAGGACATGAGCCTGCTCGTGTCCTGCAAGCTACAGAGGAAGTGAGACACATCGCTCACTTCCTCCATCGGTCGGCAGGATCAACCAGGTATGTGGGGGCTCCGGTAGTCTGGGGTCACCTAACCCCTGCCCTCCCCCCGCCCCACCCCCTACCTAGTGAGTCTCTGAAGACCGGCCGTAAATTTACTATCGGCTGGTCTTAGAGACCAGGACTGCTGGCCGTAAATTTACGGCCAGCGGTCCTTAACCGGTTAAAAGTTTGCAGCAAAAGTCAAAAGGGGTTCCTCCATCTTGGCAAGTCATTCCTTATCCAACAGCGTAAGGGACAATTTATGGATAAGTGGAGATCTGACCACATAGACACCTGCCACTCAGGAGAACTGGGAACTTTATTCTGAGTTCTGATTGGAGCAGTGGTTAAGCATTGTACACACTCACTGCTTCATTCATTTTAAGAGGACAGTTATTCACTATCCATAGGATAGTATCTATAGGATAAACCCCTTTGAAAAATGTAATTAAAAAATCTAGTTCAACTTTGCTACATATGTAGCCTTTAAAGAAAATTATTTGATAACTGACAAGTCTGATGAATATCAAGAAGGTATTCTAATGTGCTGTGTTTAATAATTATGTTGATTCTCAGCAATATTTAAACGTAGTGTATGTGGATTCAGTTCACGATAGAAAGGGATGACATCTGAAAAAATGGAAAATCCCTTGGGCCTAACCACAGTACAGGTGTGATGAAGGCTGCAGCTATGCAGGGACCTTGCTTTTGTGTTACAAGACAGAACATGGAACCATGGAACATTATAGTTAGAAGGCCTTGATAGTGGCCTTATGGTATAAGTTACACCTGGAACACAGTGGTGTAAGGTTAGGTAATGTGCTCAGGGTTCAGGTGTCTATGCCACCCCACCTAGCAACCCCAGACCCTGAAATCAGTTGAAAAATATAAGCAAACCAAAATAAACACACTATGCTGGTCCGTAAAGTGTTTTGGAATAGTCCAAAATATAAAACAAAATGTTTTACACTCTTTTTATATTACTAAATGTTTAAAACTTACCCCAAAAACATCCCTCCATTGATGTGATCCTTGTATCTCTTCTGCTTTTTCTGCAAGGTGCTGAAAGTAAGAAAAGTAGCAAATTATATTTTTATCCAATTAAAACAATATACATGTCATGTAAACAGTGTTTCTCAATGTTTTAAAATCAAGTACTGCATAACTCAAATGAAGGACATCAAAGAAACCCCCTAGGCTATACTCATATTCTAAATTATTAAGTAAATACACGCATCATAGTTCAGTGATGGCAAACATTTTAGAGACCAAGTCCCCAAACTGCAACCAAAGCCTTTTAATTTATCACAGAGAGTTAACACAGCAATTTAATCTTAGCAAATCTAAGATATCAGTGTGGGTGCAACACCCAGGACCTCTGCTGATCAATTGTGCAGGGATCATGGTGCTTTGGTGAGTTCCCTCGCCCCTTTTTCACTGCATCGGATTTGTTTTATAGTGAATAGAGATGAGCGAACAGTGTTCTATCGAACTCATGTTCGATCGGATATTAGGCTGTTCGGCATGTTCGAATCGAATCGAACACCGCGTGGTAAAGTGCGCCATTACTCGATTCCCCTCCCACCTTCCCTGGCGCCTTTTTTGCTCCAATAACAGCGCAGGGTAGGTGGGACAGGAACTACGACACCGGTGACGTTGAAAAAAGTAGGCAAAACCCATTGGCTGCCGAAAACATGTGACCTCTAATTTAAAAGAACAGCGACGCCCAGCTTCGCGTCATTCTGAGCTTGCAATTCACCGGGGACGGAGGTTTCCGTCCAGTTAGCTAGGGGTTAGATTCTGGGTAGGCAGGGACAGGCTAGGATAGGAAGGAGAAGACAACCAACAGCTCTTGTAAGAGCTAAATTCCAGGGAGAAGCTTGTCAGTGTAACGTGGTACTGACGGGCTCAATCGCCGCAACCCAGCTTTCCCAGGATCCTGAATGGAATACACTGTCAGTGTATTCCCGTATACCCGATATATACCCCCGATACCCGTTCCAACGGTGTGCCCCCCCACCTTCACCCCAGAAATACCCTGCAAGTCCCCTAGCAATAGAATTGGGGCTATATACACCCACTATTTTTGCTACTGCCATATAGTGCCATTGTCTGACTGGGAATTCAAAGAATATATTGGGGTTATAAATACCCTCATTTCTTGCTACTGGTATATAGTGCCATTGTCTGACTGGGAATTCAAAGAATATATTGGGGTTACAAATACCCTCATTTCTTGCTACTGCCATATAGTGCCAGTTTCTGACTGGTAATTCAAAGAATATATTGGGGTTATAAATACCCTCATTTCTTGCTACTGGTATATAGTGCCATTGTCTGACTGGGAATTCAAAGAATATATTGGGGTTATAAATACCCTCATTTCTTGCTACTGTTATATAGTGCCATTGTCTGACTGGGAATTCAAAGAATATATTGGGGTTACAAATACCCTCATTTCTTGCTACTGCCATATAGTGCCAGTTTCTGACTGGTAATTCAAAGAATATATTGGGGTTATAAATACCCTCATTTCTTGCTACTGGTATATAGTGCCATTGTCTGACTGGGAATTCAAAGAATATATTGGGGTTACAAATACCCTCATTTCTTGCTACTGCCATATAGTGCCAGTTTCTGACTGGTAATTCAAAGAATATATTGGGGTTATAAATACCCTCATTTCTTGCTACTGGTATATAGTGCCATTGTCTCACTGGGAATTCAAAGAATATATTGGGGTTACAAATACCCTCATTTCTTGCTACTGCCATATAGTGCCAGTTTCTGACTGGTAATTCAAAGAATATATTGGGGTTACGTGCACCCACAATTTTTGCTACTGGTATATAGTGCCATTGTCTCACTGGGAATTCAAAGAATATATTGGGGTTACAAATACCCTCATTTCTTGCTACTGGTATATAGTGCCATTGTCTGACTGGGAATTCAAAGAATATATTGGGGTTACAAATACCCTCATTTCTTGCTACTGGTATATAGTGCCATTGTCTGACTGGGAATTCAAAGAATATATTGGGGTTACAAATACCCTCATTTCTTGCTACTGGTATATAGTGCCATTGTCTGACTGGGAATTCAAAGAATATATTGGGGTTATAAATACCCTCATTTCTTGCTACTGGTATATAGTG
The DNA here is from genome assembly GCF_031893055.1 of Leptodactylus fuscus. Taxonomy (NCBI): domain Eukaryota; kingdom Metazoa; phylum Chordata; class Amphibia; order Anura; family Leptodactylidae; genus Leptodactylus; species Leptodactylus fuscus. The sequence goes on along the minus strand of NC_134269.1, from coordinate 113,522,481 downwards.
CCATTGTCTGACTGGGAATTCAAAGAATATATTGGGGTTATAAATACCCTCATTTCTTGCTACTGGTATATAGTGCCATTGTCTGACTGGGAATTCAAAGAAGATATTGGGGTTACAAATACCCTCATTTCTTGCTACTGGTATATAGTGCCATTGTCTGACTGGGAATTCAAAGAATATATTGGGGTTACAAATACCCTCATTTCTTGCTACTGCCATATAGTGCCAGTTTCTGACTGGTAATCCAAAGAATATATTGGGGTTACGTGCACCCACAATTTTTGCTACTGGTATATAGTGCCATTGTCTCACTGGGAATTCAAAGAATATATTGGGGTTACAAATACCCTCATTTCTTGCTACTGGTATATAGTGCCATTGTCTGACTGGGAATTCAAAGAATATATTGGGGTTACAAATACCCTCATTTCTTGCTACTGGTATATAGTGCCATTGTCTGACTGGGAATTCAAAGAATATATTGGGGTTACAAATACCCTCATTTCTTGCTACTGGTATATAGTGCCATTGTCTGACTGGGAATTCAAAGAATATATTGGGGTTATAAATACCCTCATTTCTTGCTACTGCCATATAGTGCCAGTTTCTGACTGGGAATTCAAAGAATATATTGGGGTTACGTGCACCCACAATTTTTGCTACTGGTATATAGTGCCAATTTCTAACTGGGAATTCAAAATGCGCAAGGCTCCCGGAAAGGGACGTGGACGAGGCCGTGGGCGAGGTCGGGGGAATGGTTCTGGGGAGCAAGGTAGCAGTGAAGCCACAGGGCGTCCCGTGCCTACTCCTGTGGGGCAGCAAGCATTGCGCCACTCCACAGTGCCAGGGTTGCTTGCCACATTAACTAAACTGCAGGGTACAAACCTTAGTAGGCCCAAGAACCAGGAACAGGTCTTGCAATGGCTGTCAGAGAACGCTTACAGCACATTGTCCAGCATCCAGTCAGACTCTGCCTCCTCTCCTCCTATTACCCAACAGTCTTGTCCTCCTTCCTCCCAAAATTCCCAAGCTTCACAGAACAATAACCCCAACTGTCCCTGCTCCCCAGAGCTGTTCTCCGCTCCTTTCATTGTCCCTCAACCTGCCTCTCCACGTCACGATTCCACGAACCTAACAGAGGAGCATCTGTGTCCAGATGCTCAAACACTAGAGTCTCCTCCATCTCCGTTCGATTTGGTGGTGGATGACCAGCAACCCACCCTCATCGACGATGATGTGACGCAGTTGCCGTCAGGGCATCCAGTTGACCGGCGCATTGTGCGGGAGGAGGAGATGAGACAGGAGTTGGAAGAGGAAGTGGTGGATGATGAGGACACTGACCCGACCTGGACAGGGGGGATGTCAAGCGGGGAAAGTAGTGTGGATGTTGAGGCAGGTGCAGCACCAAAAAGGGTAGCTAGAGGCAGAGGCAGAGGTCAGCAGCTTAGGCGAAGCCAGGCCACACCCGGAATCTCCCAAGATGTTCCAGTTCGTACCCAGCCCCGAAAAACTCCCACCTCGAGGGCACGTTTCTCGAAGGTGTGGAGTTTTTTCAAGGAATGCGCCGAGGACAGATATAGTGTTGTCTGCACAATTTGCCTCTCGAAATTGATTAGGGGCTCTGAGAAGAGCAACCTGTCCACCACTTCAATGCGCCGTCATTTGGAATCCAAGCACTGGAATCAGTGGCAGGCAGCAACGGCAGGACAAAGGCCGCCTGCCGTTCACGCCACTGCCACTGCCTCTGCCACTGCTGACTGTGCTGGCGATGCACTCCAGAGGATGAGCCAGGACACCACTTCATCTGCCTCCGCCACTTTGTTGACTTCTCCCTCATCCTCCCCTGTTCCTGTCTTATCTCCTTCTCCTGCACCATCAAAGGCACCATCAGGCGCTTCTTTACAACAACCCACCATCTCTCAGACATTGGAGCGGCGGCAGAAATACACTGCTAACCACCCACACGCGCAAGCCTTGAACGCCAACATCGCTAAACTGCTGGCCCAGGAGATGTTGGCGTTCCGGCTTGTTGAAACTCCCGCCTTCCTGGACCTGATGGCAACTGCGGCACCTCGCTATGCCGTCCCTAGCCGTCACTACTTCTCCCGGTGTGCCGTCCCCGCCTTGCACCAGCACGTGTCACTCAACATCAGGCGGGCCCTTAGTTCCGCGCTTTGCACAAAGGTCCACTTGACCACCGACGCGTGGACAAGTGCATGCGGACAGGGACGCTACATTTCACTGACGGCACACTGGGTGAATGTAGTTGAGGCTGGGACTGCTTCCCAAACTGGCCCGGTGTACCTCGTCTCCCCGCCTAACATTCCTGGCAGGGACACGAGAAGAACACCCCCCTCCTCCTCCTCCTCTACCGCCTCCTCCTCCGCCACCGCCTCCTCCTCCGCCACCGCCTCCTCCTCCGCTGTTAGATTGACCCCAGCTACGAGTTGGAAACGTTGCAGCACTGGCGTTGGTAGACGTCAGCAGGCTGTGCTGAAGCTGATCAGCTTGGGGGACAGACAGCACACTGCCTCCGAGGTGAGGGATGCCCTCCTCGATGAGACGGCAATATGGTTTGAGCCGCTGCACCTGGGCCCAGGCATGGTCGTTTGTGATAACGGCCGGAACCTGGTAGCAGCTCTGGAGCTTGCCGGACTCCAACATGTTCCATGCCTGGCCCACGTCTTCAACCTAGTGGTGCAACGTTTCCTAAAGAGCTACCCCAATGTTCCAGAGCTACTGGTGAAAGTGGGCGCATGTGCGCCCACTTTCGCAAGTCGACAGTAGCCGCTGCTAGCTTAAAATCTCTCCAGCAACGCCTGCATGTGCCACAACACCGGCTTTTGTGCGACGTCCCCACACGCTGGAACTCAACGTTTCAGATGTTGAATAGAGTGGTTGAGCAGCAGAGACCTTTGATGGAATACCAGCTACAAAACCCTAGGGTGCCACAAAGTCAGCTGCCTCAGTTTCACATCCATGAGTGGCCATGGATGAGAGACCTTTGTGACATCCTACGGGTCTTTGAGGAGTCCACAAGGAGGGTGAGCTCTGAGGATGCGATGGTGAGCCTTACAATCACGCTCTTGTGTGTTCTGAGAGAATCCCTGATTGACATCAGGGATAACTCAGATCACACAGAGGAGTTAGGGATAGCATCCGATCCGTCACAGCTGGAGAGTAGGTCCACACATCTGTCCGCTTCACTGCGTTTAATGGAGGAGGAGGAGGAGGAAGAAGAGTTGTCCGATGATGTGATGGTGATACAGGAGGCTTCCGGGCAACTTCGAATCGTCCCATTGTTGCAGCGCGGATGGGTAGACATGGAGGATGAGGAGGAAATGGAGATTGAACTTTCCGGTGGGGCCAGAGGAGTCATGCCAACTAACACTGTGGCAGACATGGCTGAGTTCATGTTGGGGTGCTTTACAACCGACAAGCGTATTGTCAAAATCATGGAGGACAACCAGTACTGGATCTTTGCTATCCTTGACCCCCGGTATAAAAACAACATCTCGTCTTTTATTCCAGTAGAGGGGAGGGCCAATCGCATCAATGCTTGCCACAGGCAATTGGTGCAGAATATGATGGAGATGTTTCCAGCATGTGACGTTGGCGGCAGGGAGGGCAGTTCCTCCAGTAGGCAACCAAGTTCTCACCGGTCCACACAAACGAGGGGCACACTGTCTAAGGTCTGGGACACCTTGATGGCACCCCCTCGCCAAAGTGCCGCCATGGAGGGTCCTAGTGTCACCAGGCGTGAGAAGTATAGGCACATGTTGCGGGAATACCTTTCCGACCACAGCCCTGTCCTCTCCGACCCCTCTGCGCCCTACACGTATTGGGTGTCAAAGTTGGACCTGTGGCTTGAACTTGCCCTATATGCCTTGGAGGTGCTGTCCTGTCCTGCCGCCAGCGTCCTATCTGAGAGGGTGTTCAGTGCAGCCGGTGGCATCATCACTGACAAGCGCACCCGTCTGTCAGCTGAGAGTGCCGACCGGCTCACTTTGATAAAAATGAACCACCACTGGATAGAGCCTTCATTTTTGTGCCCACCTGTGTAAAGCACCCCAACATGAAACTCCATGTCTGTACTCAACCTCTCCAATTCCTCCGCATCCTCATACTCATCCACCATAAGCGTTGCACAATTCTGCTAATACTAGGCTCCCTCCAACATGATTTCCCCCAACTCTGCTGGTTAGAGGCTCCCTCCACCCTGATTTCCACCAACTCTGCTGGTTAGAGGCTCCCTCCACCCTGCTTTCCCACAACTCTGCTGGTTAGAGGCTCCCTCCACCCTGCTTTCCCACAACTCTGCTGGTTAGAGGCTCCCTCCACCCTGCTTTCCCACAACTCTGCTGGTTAGAGGCTCCCTCCACCCTGATTTCCACCAACTCTGCTGGTTAGAGGCTCCCTCCACCCTGCTTTCCCACAACTCTGCTGGTTAGAGGCTCCCTCCACCCTGATTTCCACCAACTCTGCTGGTTAGAGGCTCCCTCCACCATGAATTGGTCCAAACTGGGCTGTTTAGCGGCTCCCTCCACCATGAATTGGTCCAAACTGGGGTTTTTAGAGGCTCCCTCCACCATAAATTGGTCCAAACTGGGCTGTTTAGAGGCTCCCTCCACCATGAATTGGTCCAAACTGGGGTTTTTAGAGGCTTCCTCCACCATGAATTGGTCCAAACTGGGCTGTTTAGAGGCTCCCTCCACCATGAATTTGCCCAAACTGGCCTGTTTAGAGGCTCCCTCCACCATGAATTGGTCCAAACTGGGGTTTTTAGAGGCTCTCTCCACCATGAATTGGTCCAAACTGGGCTGTTTAGAGGCTCCCTCCATCATGAATTGGTCCAAACTGGGGTTTTTAGAGGCTCCCTCCACCATGAATTGGTCCAAACTGGGCTGGTTAGAGGCTCCCTCCACCATGAATTTGCCCAAACTGGGCTGTTTAGAGGCTCCCTCCACCATGAATTGGTCCAAACTGGGGTTTTTAGAGGCTCCCTCCACCATGAATTGGTCCAAACTGGGCTGTTTAGAGGCTCCCTCCACCATGAATTGGTCCAAACTGGGGTTTTTAGAGGCTCCCTCCACCATGAATTGGTCCAAACTGGGGTTTTTAGAGGCTCCCTCCACCATGAATTTGCCCAAACTGGGCTGTTTAGAGGCTCCCTCCACCATGAATTTGCCCAAACTGAGCTGTTTAGAGGCTCCCTCCACCATGAATTGGTCCAAACTGGGGTTTTTAGAGGCTCCCTCCACCATGAATTGGTCCAAACTGGGGGTTTTTAGAGGCTCCCTCCACCATGAATTTGCCCAAACTGGGCTGTTTAGAGGCTCCCTCCATCATGAATTGGTCCAAACTGGGGTTTTTAGAGGCTCCCTCCACCATGAATTGGTCCAAACTGGGGTTTTTAGAGGCTCCCTCCACCATGAATTTGCCCAAACTGGGCTGTTTAGAGGCTCCCTCCACCATGAATTGGTCCAAACTGGGGTTTTTAGAGGCTCCCTCCACCATGAATTGGTCCAAACTGGGGGTTTTTAGAGGCTCCCTCCACCATGAATTTGCCCAAACTGGGCTGTTTAGAGGCTCCCTCCACCATGAATTGGTCCAAACTGGGGTTTTTAGAGGCTCCCTCCACCATGAATTTGCCCAAACTGGGCTGTTTAGAGGCTCCCTCCACCATGAATTTGCCCAAACTGAGCTGTTTAGAGGCTCCCTCCACCATGAATTGGTCCAAACTGGGGTTTTTAGAGGCTCCCTCCACCATGAATTGGTCCAAACTGGGGGTTTTTAGAGGCTCCCTCCACCATGAATTTGCCCAAACTGGGCTGTTTAGAGGCTCCTTCCATCATGAATTGGTCCAAACTGGGGTTTTTAGAGGCTCCCTCCACCATGAATTGGTCCAAACTGGGCTGGTTAGAGGCTCCCTCCACCATGAATTTGCCCAAACTGGGGTTTTTAGAGGCTCCCTCCACCATGAATTGGTCCAAACTGGGGTTTTTAGAGGCTCCCTCCACCATGAATTGGTCCAAACTGGGGTTTTTAGAGGCTCCCTCCACCATGAATTGGTCCAAACTGGGGTTTTTAGAGGCTCCCTCCACCATGAATTGGTCCAAACTGGGGCTTTTAGAGGCTCCCTCCACCATGAATTGGTCCAAACTGGGCTGTTTAGAGGCTCCCTCCACCATGAATTGGTCCAAACTGGGGTTTTTAGAGGCTCCCTCCACCATGAATTTGCCCAAACTGGGCTGTTTAGAGGCTCCTTCCATCATGAATTGGTCCAAACTGGGGTTTTTAGAGGCTCCCTCCACCATGAATTGGTCCAAACTGGGCTGGTTAGAGGCTCCCTCCACCATGAATTGGTCCAAACTGGGGTTTTTAGAGGCTCCCTCCACCATGAATTGGTCCAAACTGGGGTTTTTAGAGGCTCCCTCCACCATGAATTGGTCCAAACTGGGCTGTTTAGAGGCTCCCTCCACCATGAATTGGTCCAAACTGGGGTTTTTAGAGGCTCCCTCCACCATGAATTGGTCCAAACTGGGGTTTTTAGAGGCTCCCTCCACCATGAATTGGTCCAAACTGGGGTTTTTAGAGGCTCCCTCCACCATGAATTTGCCCAAACTCTGCTGGTTAGAGGCTCAATCCACCCTGATTTTCAAAACAAATGTTGGTGCCAACCTCAACTTACTACAAGGGCCAAATTCACTGCTGGTGACAAGCTCTCCTCACTGCAAGTGCCAAATACACGTTTCAAGGTGTTTTCCTACTGTCAGAGAGGTGGTATTGAGTGTGTAAAGTGTGTAGTTGTTAGGCTGTGATGTTGGGGTAATAGAGGGTCTTTGGTGTGTTAGATGCCCCCAGACATGCTTCCCCTGCTGTCCCAGTGTCATTCCAGAGGTGTTGGCATCATTTCCTGGGTTGTCATAGTGGACTTGGTGACCCTCCAGACACGGATTTGGGTTTCCCCCTTAACGAGTATCTGTTCCCCATAGACTATAATGGGGTTCGAAACCCGTTCGAACACACGAACATTGAGCGGCTGTTCGAATCGAATTTCGAACCTCGAACATTTTAGTGTTCGCTCATCTCTAATAGTGAACATGCAATGTTATTACAGCCTGTAATAATATCACGTCTGCTATAAAGCAGATACTGTGTGATTTAATTAGGGAAGGGTCCTTAAACCGTACAATCTGCTCCACAGTGACCCCCACACAGTACAATCTGTTCCACATTGGCCCACACACAGTACAGTATGCTCCACAGCAGCCACTACACAGTACAATCTGTGCCACAGTGGCCCTCGCACAGTACAAACTATGCCACAGTGCCCCTACACATTACAATCTGTTCCACAGCTTATCCCCACACAGTATAATATGCTTCACCATGGGCTCCCAACTGTATAATATGCTCCAAAGTGGCCCCCACACAGTACAAAATGCTCCACAGAGGCCCCCACACAGTACACTCTGTTCCACAATGGCCTAAATACAATATAATATGCTCCACAATGGCCCCACACAATATAAAATGCTCCCAAGAGCCTCCACGGGCTGCTTCATGCGAACCCCATGAAATTAGTTTCACTATCTGGTTCATTTTGGTGTTATTATAATAATCTATAGTTTTCTCCAACCCCAGAGTATAAGTGGAAGTGTAGGAGAGGTGAGTTAAAATAACAAACACTTATACTTAGCCTCACCTCTCCTGGGCATCCACCTCACCTCTCCTAGACATCTTCGCTCCAGCTCTTTCAAGCATCCTCTTCAGTCCTCTTCTCCCTGCGACTGAAGCAATGCGCCCCAGGTTGCTGTCATTACACTTTGACCTCAGAGCACCAAAGATACTGTAAACCAACGGAAGCCCAGGAGAGGGGAGTATAAATATGTTTTGTTTGTTTTTTTAAATCACCTCCCCTGAGCAGGCCACTATTGGTGCACATACACCTGAAAAGATTACTCACTCGCTGGGGGAAATAGGACAGCAATCTTTGATTTCCCAATAGTGAGCAATCAATGTGTGGGCTAGATGAAGCATCACTAAGGTGATACCATGTGTGCCCACTGACAGGGCTCTGAGTGCAAGTGGACATACAAGGCACTACTTGTACACATGACTTTACAAATAAATTTACAATTGTTTCAATTGTTTTCGGATCTGGAATTGATTACAATTTCTACACAACATTTTATGGCCTCTATGTTATTCGTGGTCACATCCCTAGTCAAGTGCAGCATCAAAAGTATTAAAACACTTTGGAAATGTAGTACTCCATATGTAAACCAGAATTCTGACTGAACGGGTGAGACTAATTTAAATGTGGCATTATTAGCATCATTCTTCATAACACCATCGTTAGCGTACTCTCCACAAGGCTGAGTGCCTGTCCACCAGCTCATAGCTAGCATAGATTTCTGGCATAATTTACACAATTGGAGTAAATGATAATAAATCTGCACATCCTTGCCATGCCCCATTTTCGTGGAAATGGTGAGGGTGGCTCAGAAAAGTCAAAGTCCCAAATATTTTGAACAAAAATCCAATTTGTACAAAAAAAATTGAAATTTTTTTATACCAGAAACAGCATAATAATTCTCCACTAATATCAGCCAAAATTATGTATGCATTCTGACTATTAAAATAGCCCCATGGTAACTATGGGGTGTCTTCAAAAGGTAATATAAAATTGCTCATTCAAACGCGTTATCTTAGTATTGCAATGAACTTAAATCTGCTTTTTTCAGTTAACAATTACATGAAAACATTTTTAGAAAAGGTGTCTCGATGAATAGATAAATCTCTTTTGCACTTACAGAGCAACACATATGATGTGCTCACTTTTATGAATACCCTACTTAGACAATAACATCCTGTGGTGCAGGTTATTGAACGGACTGTTAAATCATTAACTTGGCAAATAGGAAGCAGTACATCCCACTGTTTAGGCAGCTTCAAGAGTAAAAAATCAATGCACAATTTTACAGAAGTTTACTATGTAGGCATCGTACTGATGGATATGTTGACCTTTTAAAACATGTGCCTTAAAAGCTGATAACTATTGGTCAAAGAAAGGGTGCAAAACCACAAAAAAATCCTATTTTGGAAATATATACCCCCTTCGACCTGCACTTTTTGTGCCTTAGACATTTCCTAAAATGATGGTTAAATAGGTCCTTAAAATTGTAGGATGTATCCACCACATTCTAACATGCAGAGAACCCCAATTACATATAATATAAATATATATATATATATATATATATATATATATATATATATATATATATATATATATATATAGTGTTTCCCCCCCCCCCCACTAACTTCACAGGTACTGCAGCATACGCACTAGAATTGGTTCTTTTTTAAAAGAGTCATTCAGGATTATGATATTGAAGAACACTTCTTCTCAGGCAGTGGAATCACATTGGTCACATTACATTCAAAAGAATAACCCTTTTAATGTACAGTAATAAATGCTATATTGCAATTTATTTGTATATATAGCACTGTGAACAGTTCACCAGTTAAGACTACAGTGACAATTCTTACTGTACTACATTATAAATGCTCTACTGCTTCACTTTGGCCACTGAAATATATACCATCTTTCCCCGAAAGTAGGACACCTCCTAAAGTAAGGCATGCAGGGGGTTTCTGTTTAATTGCCTAATATAAGGTACCCCCCCGAAAATAAGGCATGCCCAAAAATCTTTGCAGCAGACTGAACACTGTGCGATGTGCTCGGTGTGCACAGGAAATCCGGCTGCTGCCTCTGCTGTTGTGTCCACTGTCCCTGCAGCTGTAGGATGAGCTCTCTCAGCTCATCCCAGAGGCAGCAGCCAGCATACAGAAGAGACAGCAGCCAGCTTTCCTGTGCACACAGAGTACAGCATCCAGCCGGCTGCTGTGTCAGTGAAATGAGGATTGCTAAGCCCCGCCCACCACTGCTGGGGCAAACAGCAGCACCAGCGCTACTATGAAGATGGGAAAGGTAAGTATGACTGCCAGTTATCATAAGATGTCCCCCGAAAATAAGACAGGTCCTATATTTAGGACGACAATTTAATATAAGACACTGTCTTATTTTGGGGGAAACACAGTAATTATATCGGAGTAACTCACGAATTCGGGGCTAGCAGTGGCGATGTGGGGGCATTTACCAGGAAAATTTGTAGCCTATGTTTCATTCCAGGTTCCAAGGTATGTATGTACCAGATGTCAGCCGAATCCCTGCAGCCATTTTTGCGTGATTGAGGAACAAAAATACAAACACACAAACCCACAAACTTTCACATTTATAATTTTAGTAGGATAAATATATGCACACATACACTTGCATATATATGCATATTATATTTATAGAAAGTAGTCTATTTTAAGCATTACTAATTCAACAAAGTTATTGATAATGCTGTATATTGATGTATATTCAGAATATATTCATAGTCTGGTTGATTCATACTTTATATTTACCTCTAAAATGTGACTAGAGTGAGTGCAAAGGAAGCAGTCACATCTTGGTGTCAGATGGGGTTCAAAGCCCCTGCCAACTATGTAGACACTGGCAATATAAATGAGCCCAGGTACTTGGGAATCCTCCCATGTGCAGTTCACTTTATGCTTCTGATTTGTCTGTAGGATTTCTTTAGCTTATATTTATTATATGTCTTTTTACTGATAAATAGTCTTCAAATTCTGCCAAAATGTTCTCCATTTCTGTATGAACAGTGAAATCTCCAAGAATGTTATCAGATTAGCAAAATATCAGCATTCAGAAAAGGCTATTTTTCTCTAAAAAGGCATCTCCCATCCTTTTATCTTTGCCTCTGCCACAGGGCTACTGAGAATTGTCACTTGATAAGACACAACAAAAGCAAACCGTAGACAGCCCCATCTATTAATACTACTGTCTTTTATATACTTTGTTAAATAAATCCCTGACATCTAGACATTTCAGCCTGCTAAGCAGGTAATGTGCAGCTGTCTTGTCTGGCCCAGCCACACATCTAGTTCCCTCTGGAGAGCATAACATCACAACTTAAAAAGTGTTGCGTATGTTCTGAATGCTAGTCTACAAGGAATATTTTAGGAGCTTAATTCAGAAATGTAACATTTTACATCAATTTGTTAACAGATGCAGACAAGTTGTGGAACTTAAAAGTTGGAAAAGTATTATTGTATTAATATTTTATAGTAGTTCTGCTCTAGGGCAGTTGTAATCTCTCTTGCTCTTTGCATCTATATGCTCCAGTATTTTATACCACCCTGACTTTGCTTGTATAAACCTAATGATATTCTGGGCTGAACCATGCAGTCTCTGGAAAAAATTGCCATCGTATTGGCACAACACAACACATAAAATGGGTTTCTTGGGTTCACACTTTTGGATGGCTGTGTCTAACTCTTGGCAACTCTGCTGATAAGCAGTTTGTAGGGTGTGAGCTATAGATTATCAAATGTATAATGAGAGCCCATCAATATTGTGGGAGCCCTTAAGGTTAATGCTTCAAGTAGCGGGCCACAGTGAAAAAGTGGTGCGGGAAAAACTGCTGCGGAAACGCATAGCGCTTTTCTCACATTGCTTTTCACAAAAACCTCTGCTGACTTTGTGCTTCAATGATACCTATAGGGAAACCGCAGAGGTTTCCATAGGTATAATTGACAGTTTTGGAAATTGCAACATTTATGCTATGCGTATTTTTCTGCAGTGTGTGGATGGGATTTGCTGGTGAATCCCATCCACCTTGCAGGGTCTGTGAAATGTAGAAAAAATGCAGTGCAAATGCATCATATTTTTGATTGTGTTTTTCACTGAGTTTTTTTCTGTGGACTCTCCCCATATTATACCAAGTACTGTAAAACGCTGTGTTTTCATAATGTGGGGCTTTAGCCTAAACATTTGGATATACTCATGTGATGGATAACGTACATTATTATGCAACATGTGACCAGATTTACAGGTACACCATGTGAAGTTTTTTTTTTTTTTTTTTAACCTCTTCTTAACCTACTCAGACCTCCCGTACATTGTAGTGTACAACAGCTTTAAATGACAATTTCATTGTGGATAATTTTATCCGAGTAGGACCCACTATGTACCATGGTGCACAGTCAAGGTCATGTGAACATTTTTTTTTAAATTTCAAGACTGTAGATAATGTTACTTAGCCTTGTTCTATTATATTTTTACATTGAACATAAAATAACTCTGTTATAAGACTTCTGGGTCTCAGGAGGATAATGTGGGATTGTTTGATATTTAAGGACGTAGTGCTATTTTTGTTTTTTTCATTGTAACATTTGAACATCCAGCTTTTTTGTTACTGCTGTATTGTAATGTGCTATTTGTTAGAACAGGAATAGGGAATCTTGGCTCTCCAGCTGTTGCAAAACTACAACTTCCAGCATTCATACTTGCTCTGCTGTTCTTGGAACGCCCATGGAAGTGAGTGGAGAATGTTGGGAGTTGTAGTTTCATAGCAGCTGGAGAGCCAAGGTTACCTACCCCTGCGTTAGAATGTGAAACTGAACCCTAACCCTATAAGACCATGCCTTGGGCAGAGTAAACATAAAGAGAGCCCTTAGATGCTAAATCATCATCGATGATGGAATCTAGGGGTTAAAAGGGTGTGACTGCTAAACCTCTCCCAATGGACTCAGCTTAGTTCCTAAGTTTGCACCATCTTCTTGATGTACTAATATGTAATTTTGCACAAACAGCCACCTTAATAGTACATCATGGAACAAGAATCAGTTAATTTCAGCTGAGCATCTTCAATTAATGGTGCTTTAAATAGTTAGAAGTTCCAAAGACAATGTCATTTCTATTACATAATGTACATATTGTGTCCCACTTGCTTCAGTTTGTCTAGAGTATACTAATAGGTCATTCTCCTGGTAGTGATGAAAGAAGAATGGTATGACAGAAATGGTCAATCTAATAATGTACCTGCAGTTGCAAACAGACCATAGCTTCTGAAGATATTTAAAAAAAAAACACAACAACCTAGTAATGAAAAATAATTATGTGATGAGGCTATAAAGCCACTGTTTGTTAACAATACCTCCTACATGCTCCCCAGTCTGATGGGAGAAAACAGATGGCAAGTTGCTATGACTTAATAACATTCATTGTTACTTTTCTTTCACAGGAAGACTCAAGGAGTCATTAAGATTTTTTCATTAATGATTTTGGTAACTTAGCAAGCATTTTTCTGTGTAAATGATCCAATCTTTTGAAAGTCTGCCAGTTTTCAAATAAGCCCTGCAATGATTTAGTACCATGCTTAAAGAGTCTAATCTACATTTTTGGGCTTTATACAAATAAGAAACATTAGTAATGGAGACAAATTAAGAACACTACTCTGAACAAAAGTTGTGACAATGGCTGTAAAAAAAAAAAAAAAATTAAAATTGTATAAAAAAAAATAATTAAAGATTGATTGTCCTAAAGAGATTTTCCTGAGATTTTTTTTTTCAATCAACTCTTTCAGGAGCAGACATAATTGATGTCCCAATCCTCAGTCCAAATTTAGCACTTTTGTATGCATTGCTTTACATAGCAATATCATTTTAATGGCTTTGCATATCCCAACTATTTTTACCATGTTTTTGAGGACACAATAAGGCTTGAAATAACTAGTATTATTTGCTAAATAAGTTGAATACTTTTTTCCGCTTGATGTAGAAGAATGGCATAAAATGTGAAGAAAAATGTGGATTTTGCTTCTTTTACCTAAAACAAAATTGTTTTATATATACTATTGCACATAAACATAGTAAAATTTGCTTTTGTAGTTATTCTGATCACATGAACTACACATTTATATAATTTTTCAACAAAAAATTAGGTTTTATATGGTTTATATTCAGCACAATTTATTTTCTGGACACCTTGTCCATGTGTAAATTACCCAGTAGTTTAGTATAGTAGAGGGCTATAAACTGCTGGTGTTATCTCTAACTAGGCTCCCTGCTGCGATAGAGCAAACTTCCAGGAAGTAGGTGATGGTGGGGGCTTGCATAGGTGTGAGTTCTGCTAGCACAAATTAAATGGGAAGCAGTTTCAATTTCCTATCATCACTAGTTAAATTTTGTATATAAAAGTGATGTTAAAGTTCTAAAAGCTTCCCTTATCACAGTATAACTCCTGGAAAGTAACTTCAGCATGGAGATGCCGGCACTTATTACTGCTACAGGAGCAGCTACAAATCACAGATGATTGACTTTAACGTGACTGCAGCACCGGGTATCAGATAGAGCAGCATAAATAGCCAGATTAGCAAAGTCTAGGGGTTAATATCGGATCCTTGGGATTGGCCTCAATATCTGTGGAGGTCCATACCCTGTCCTTCCCACCAGGTTGTAAGGGGCATAGTTGATATAGTTAATAAAGTGGGTAGAAGCAAAGACATGTACTTGTTTCCAAAAATCCTGGACAAAAGGTGCAGCTTTTGAATGGACCACACATTTTTGAGACTGGTACATAAGGCCCCTGTGAATAATGGGGGATCCCGCAATGAGATTGCTGTGAATCATGTATGTATCACCTATCCTTGAAAGTATAGATATCTGCATCGCAGGTCAATTTAGCTAAATGGAGTAGATTCTATGCAAAATAATGATTCTCTTATATCAAATGTGCATGTCCTAAAAGGGTATTTTAATGGTAAGTATCCAAAATTGTCCATTTATCAGTAAGATAACCTGACTTTCATTGGAGAAGATGTACACTAGCACCTCTGCAGTTTAGAGCAAATAGCAATGAGAATGAGCATAGTTATAATATCTAATCAAACTCTTCAGTACTTTCAGTAACCATTATTCATTGGTGTGATGTAGACTACTAGTGTAGATAAATCTGCACATACAGTATATTTCTATTTTATTCACTTACATTATTTTATTGTGTCAATACAAGATCAAAACAGATAAAGTTTTAACTCTGTCTAGTATACTTCCTTCAAATATCTTCCTCCAATTTACAGTATTTTATTTAAATAAGAACAGACAACCAAGTGATACTTGATAGGAGAGTTGCTTGAGAGAACAGGATAGGGAAGCTTCATGCATGAATACAGAAGTAGGTAGACAGCTCCCAGTTAAAGTGTGATTAAACTTTTGGTCAACTTTTGGATTTTCTGGCAGCATGTGTGTCATATAGTTTAACAAATTTTGGACCCCTTCTGTGAAATCCTGCATTTTTTCATTCTTCCCCTTAATTCTGTATTGAGAGCCATTTCTGCCTCACTAAATATTACTTTGCATGGGAGTATGGGGCTGTGTAACATGTAGAGAAAATTAAATTTTCAGAGATATCACTGGTTGAAAACACAATCGGTACTGGGATTTTTATAAGATATCTCTGGATATTAACATAAATAGATAGCACTTAGGCTGGGTCCACATCTGCATCTGTTATCCGTTCGCTTGCAAACAGTTTTAAGAGAAAAACGGTTTGGTACAAAAAAATTTCCAAATTGATGCCAGATTGCTTGCAGCACTTTTATTGCCGCATGATTCATGGAGCAACTGCTGAGCGTGGGTCTCAGGTGTTAGACCATTAGACCCTCGCAGATCTTGTATTGATAACCTATGTTAAGGACTATCAGTATTACAAAGTGGATATTCCCCTTTAACCCCTTAGAGACACAGCCCAAAAGTGACTTAAGGACCAGGCCTCTATTTTCAAATCTGACATGTGTCACTTTAAATGGCGATAACTTTGAGACGCTTTAACTTACACAAGTGATTCTGAGACTGTTTTTTCGTAACACATTGTACTTCATGTCAGTAGTAAATTTTCGTCGATATGTTTTGTCTTTAATTATGAAAAAATAGGAAATTTGGTGAAAATTTTGAAAAAAATGCAGTTTTCAAACTTTGAAATTGCAAGCCTTTCAAATAGAAAGTCATACTACCCGAATTTTTTCATAAATATAATTAACCATGTCTCTGATTTATGTAGCAATCAAATTTTAAGCACCCTTTCATTTTTTTCAGATATTATAAGGCTTAAAAGTCAAGCAGTAATTTTCCAAATTTTCAAGAAAATTTCCAAAACACATTTTTAAAGGGACCAGTTCAGTTCTGAAGGGAACTTGAAAGGCCTCTCTAATAAAACCCCCCAAAAGTCACCCCATTCTAAAAACTGCACTCCTGAAAGAATCCAAAACAGCAGTTAGAAAGTTTCTTAACCCTTTCAGCATTTCACAATTAAAACAAAATGGAGGTCAAATTTACATTTTTCAATTTCTGTCACTAATATATTCATTTAGCCCTAGAATTTACACATTTACTAAGGTTTAAAGGAGAAACTGCACCCCAAATTTTGTTACACAATTTCTCCCGAACACGACAATACCCCATATGTGCTGGTACCCTAATGTAAGGGCACACGGTCGCTCTCAGAGCGGATGGAGCGCTAATTGGATTTTGTAGGCCAGATTTTGCTAGAATATTTTTCAGGCACCATGCCCCGATTGCAAAGCCCCCAAGGTGCCAAAACAGTGGAAAACCCCAAAATGTCACCCCATTTTGGAAACTAGACCCCTCAAGGAATTTATCAAGGGGTATAGTGAGCACTTGGACCCTACAGGTGTTTCACAGATTTTTTTACCATTGAGATGTGAAAATGAAAAATTACTTTTTTTTTTATAATAAAATGTCACTGTAGCCCCAAATTTTTCATCTTCACAAAGGGTTAAAGGAGAAACTGCACCCCACATTTTGTTACACAATTTCTCCTGAACACGACAATACCCCATATGTGCTGGTACCCTAATGTACAGGCACACGGTCGCTCTCAGAGCGGATGGAGCGCTAATTGGATTTTGTAGGCCAGATTTTACTAGAATACTTTTCAGGCACCATGTCCCTTTTGCAGAGCCCCCAATGTGCCAAAACAGTGGAAACCCCCAAAATGTCACCCCATTTTGGAAACTATACCCCTCAAGGAATTTACCAAGGGGTTTAGTGAGCCCTTTGACCCTACAGGAGTGTAACAGAATTGGCCCAACAAAAGGAAAAGTGACATTTTTTGCTATAAAATGTAGCTTTAACCCCAAATTATGCATTTCCACAAGGGGTTAAAAAAGAAAATGCACCCCACAAATTGTCAAGCACTTTGCCCCAACTACAGAAATGCCCCACATGTGGATGTAAAGTGATCTATGGGCACACTGTAAAGTCTAGAGCTGAAGGATCGCTATTGGGATTTTGGAGGGCAAATTTAGCTGAAATCTGTTTCAGGCACCATGTTGCATTTGGAGAGCCCCTGAAGTGCTAGAACAGTGGAAACCCCCCCCCCCCCCAAAACGACCCCATTTTGAAAAATAGACCCCTCAAGGAATTTATCAAGGGGTTTAGTGAGCACTTGGACCCTACAGGTGTTTCACAGATTTTTTTACCATTGAGATGTGAAAATGAAAAATTACTTTTTTTTCCAATAAATCGTCCATTTAGCGCCATATTTTTAATTTTTGCAAGTAGTTAGAGAATTAAGAGCCCCCCCACAGTTTGTTACACAATTTCCCCTGAACACGGCAATACCCCATATGTGATCATAATCTGCTGTATGGGTACATGTTGGGGCTCAGAATGGAAAGAGCGCTATTTGGATTTTGGAGGGCATATATTGCTGGAATAGTTTTGAGGTGCCATATCGCATTTGATGAGCCCCTAAAGTATCAATACAATAGAAACCCCTCAAAAGTGACCCCATTTTAGAAACTACACCCGTCAAGGAATGTATCAAGTGGTATTATGATTTTGAGACTAAAAATGCTTCCCAAAAATTGAAATTTTTAAAGAAATATGCCATTTTGGTATCCAATGCATTGCACCCACTTTGTGTTGTCAGAGACCTGCACGCCTAAAACTATTAAGTGGGCCTTCCCGAGGGGCAAAAAAATTATATATGTGGGTGTAAACTGCTGCTTGGGAACACAGCAGGGCTCAGAAGCGAAGGAGCACTGCGCTTTATAGCTTTTGGGGTACAGATTTAGAGGGACTTTCTGGGCGCCATGTTGTTTTTGCAGAGCCCTGGAGGTGCCAGTAAACTGGAATTCCCCAAGAAGTGACCCCATTTTGTAGGGGAAATTTTAGAGTCTCTGCAAAAGTGCCATGGCATCCAAAAACCAAACCGTCTAAGTCTGTGCTCCAAAAACCAAATAACCTTCTTCCCTTCTGTGTCTGGCTGGGCCCTAAAATCAGTTTATACCCACATATGACATTACATATGTTATCCCGGGTACACCAGTGTCATATATGTGCCCTAATATCAGTTTATACTCACATATGACATTACCCCGGTTACACCAGTGTCATACATGTGGCATACACTGCAGTTTGGGCGCACAGCAGGGGGCAGAAGGGAAGGAGCGCGATGCGGCTTTTGGAGCACAGATTCAGATGTTTGGTATCTAGACGCCATGTCATGTTTGTAGAGCCTGTAAGGTACCAGAAAAGTGGATTCCCCAAAGGAGTGAGCGCAGTTTGAAAACTGCACCCCTAAAAGAATTTATCAGGGGGTGTAGTGAGTATTAGTATCCCGGACGTGACTGCACAGCGGATGGCGAAGAGGGAATGTATAAGCGGTGCGGAGGACATTGCAGACACTTCCCTACTACAGAAATTCCCTACTGTACCCCCAGTAGCTCCTATGATTGGGGAAGTCACACTGGGGTCACTTTGGGGGTCACTTCTGGTATATTTTCCCTCATAAGCTGTAAATCTGGGGTGTCCCCTGATATTCGCTCGCACAGCTTATACATTCCCTGCCTGCCGCACCCAGTTCTGTTCTAATGATTTGGCGATTTTGCGTGATTTTGTCTTCACATTGGTAGAGGCTATATTTTCTTTATTTTTCTGCTGACATGGCCATATAAGGGCTTGTTGTTTGCGGGATGCGATGTATTTTGTAATGACACCATCTTGGGGTGCCTAAAACTTACTGATTACATTTTATTAACTCTTTTTTTGCTGGATTTAAAAGAGAAAAAAATCAATTCTGGCATTGAGTTTTACCTTTTACATTTTTCGCCATGCAGCTTACAGTATAAGTAACATGTGACCTTTATTCTGCGGGTCGGTACGGTTACGGCGATACCTCATTTATGTTATTTTTTTATGCGATACTAAGTCTGCAGAACAAAAACACATTTGGGGACATAAATCAGTGATTTTTGCATCGCCATCTTCTGAGAGGCGTAACATTTTTATTTTTCGGTTGACAGTGTTGGTTGAGGGCTTATTTTTTGCGGGACAACCTACGCTTTTTATTGGTACTATTTTGGGGTGCATATGACTTTTTGATCAGAGGTTATGGAAAAGGGTGATAGCTGTCAGTAACAGCCATCACCCAGTTCCGATTCCGCCCGCTCAGCTAGTGAGCGGGCGGAATCACCATGACGTACAATTACTTCATGGTGCGCAAAGTACCTCGCGTCCATGACGTAATAGTACGTCAAAGGTCGCTAAGGGGTTAAACATGATACTACAACCAATATTATTTGTGATTTATATAATACAGATTATGCAACAACATAAATACATTTTTCACAACTTAAAGGGGCTTATCATTGGGAAAAGTCATTTTTAACCAATAACCTCCTTGCATAGCCTTTAGAAAGTGTATTCCATATCTACCTTTAGTATGTAGATTGCCTCAGTGGTTTCTGAATAAGTCTGTTTTTATTCATATGCTAATTAGACTGGTGCACGATGCATCATACACCTCTTTGCTATTGACATTACATTATTTGGAACCCTGTTTGTTCTGTGCCTTGCCTGGTCTGGTCTCTTCTATTGGAGTAATTGGTTTATGGGGATCACCTGTTCTGTGGCCAATCACAGTTTAGCCCGTCCTATATAAACTCACAGCTTACTCCATCCTGTGCCTGATTATTCTGGCTGTATGCTCCTTGTTGCCCTGAACCTCACCACTACTTTTGCTGCTCCTGTGTACTGAACTTTGCAAACATCTGACTATGGCTAATCTGCTCCTCCTCTGTACTGATTAATGAAACATCTGTCTACGGCTGATCTACTGCTCCTGTGTACCGATCACTGCAAACGTCTGACCATGGTTTCTTCTACTTCTGAGGTACTTATCCTCCATTTATTACTATTTAAGTACTGTACCATTTGCCCCACCATTTGGACTCCAGATCTGATAACTGCACACACACATAGGAGATAATAGCAGGGACGAATGCTGCTGGGAACTTCCTGTGCTGGCTGGAAGCTCATTAGCATATGAATAAAAACAGACTTATTCAGAAACCACTGAGGCAATCTACATACTAAAGGTAGGTGTGGAATACACTTTCTAAAAGCTATGCAAGTATGTGATTAGTTAAAAATGACTTTTCCCAGTGATAGAGCCCCTTTAAATATAAATGATAATAAATACTCATTCTGTAATATGTGTGTGAATTGGAGGTCAACATTCTACTAAGCATTTACAAAGCTGATATTTCATGTATTCCTTACCAAAACAATGTTGAGAAAGCTAGAAGTCAAACCATGGATACATTTATTCTTTCAGAAAAAGGTGTTTAATTAGAATGTCTATCACCTAACATAATCACCAGCTAGATCAAAGAACATCGTCAAGTACCATTAGTACATGCAACAAAGCCGAAGCACAAAGTATTATTGTTCAGAACTTCTGGTCTTTTATTCTTGATGGATAGATGACATTGACACTCCAACCTCTGTCTTGAATGTAATGCTTTCATTTGTTTAAAAAAGCAAAATGAAAGGGGAAAAAAAAAGTCCAAAAATGTCCTAAAATATCAAGCTGCATAATCTGTCCTTTTGTGTTTTCAGTCACTGAAGTACTAACATAGTACATTACTTAATAGTTAAATCATTTCTAAAGACTCTGATTAAGTCATGCAGTATTTCACAACTTTGTTATACCTATACAATAGACCAGGAGTACTCAACTGGTCATCTGTATTCTGAATCTGAACGAGGGACTGTTCTGACCCGAAATACAGGAATAACGAGAAGGGGGAGCATTTGAAGCACAGGGACTGAGATAAGAGAAGCGATGAGCTAATTAGAGAGAGAGGACACAGTAAAAAGAAACCTCCCGAAACAAAAACATTCTATGTATTGCATTGTAATTCAAGTTCTAAGTTCTATTTATTGCATTGTATGTAGCACAAACTAATGCTATTACAAATAGCCCCCCAAAAAGAAAGTTCCATATGATTAAATCAACAGAATAATAAAGTAGGGTGGGAATGAAAAACAAATATTATGGCATTGTAATGGTCAAGATAGGTGGCAGTAGTAAGGGCAAACTTAATTGTTCACTAATAATTGGCACTGATAAGGTCATAGTGCATTTCTTTGACATATATGTACCCCTATTTATGTTCACGAAAATCAGTTTTTGAGGGGTTAAATCACGTGTACTAAAGTTTTTTCCGATCTCTCTAAACAGCAATGAAATGGGTAAAAATGTTGCATTCATATGATGGAACTTTTGGCAAAAATTATTGATTTAACCTTTTCATAACTTGAAAGCTCGAAATTCATACAAACACTACAAGAGACTAGAAAAGAAAAAAAAAAACTGTTTTTCTTGAAACTATATAAAAAAAAAAACTCAATTGGTGAATTTTTAGCAATAGCAAGGAATACACATACTGTATATATTTATTATCCATAACACTAATTCTCAAATGGAACTGAATTTTTACACTCCTAACATTGAAAGTGGATAACAATGTACTGTAAACTATAGTAGTATATAACCATAATGTGGATGAAACAAAATATGCCTAATAAACTGCCAAGATGTATAAAAATAAAATGATTTTGTGATACTCTATCAGGAGATGTACTGTTTTCACTACATTTCTCTGTGTGTGGTTACCTAGTATCTTAATGACAATGCAATATTTTGCCAAATGTCTATTTTACTTGACAAAATATGTGGAATGAGTGTGGCTAAAACGCATATACTGAAACAACACAATTTAAAGCTCTACTTCCAACTAAGAATAAATAAATCACATTTTTAACAGAGCATGGTTATCAGCAGAAGGTAGTATGTCCTTATATCACTTGTAACAGTGTAACATGTATATCAGTGTCAGTTCAGAAGGACACACTCCTGATTACTGGGAACCTGTATAGCAATTTGTGTGACCTGAAGCGTGAAAGCAACTCAGTGTAAGTAATTGACGGCAAGGGTAAGGAGCATGGGCAGCCAGGGCGTCTTGTGATTGTAGGTTGAAATTACACATAATTATGGCATACTTACTAAAATACACATTGAGAAATTTATAGTCCTTTACACTACCGAATCACACAGATCCCTCCTGACATATGCACACACACATGTAATAATAAATCGTAACCAGACTTAAATGACCCATTGATAGATTGGTTAACATGACTGGTAAAGCACCTGTGCTCAGCAGTTCATCAGCCTAACCAGCTAGCACATTGTATGGAGTGTAATTAAACAGACCCTCAATGCTGCAGGAGTCACAAGTAACAGATGGTGCAGGTTCTGCATAATTATTTAAATAGGACTTGGCGAATGAATTACATTTGTGTGGCAGAGTGTTGTAGCGCTGCATTAGGCCAGCTCACTCTAGGACAAAATTATTCAACTATTGCATTGACAATCTGCTCTTAAACTACATTTAGGTGCAGAAGTTCAGTATGGGCTATTGGTATACTGAGAAATGTCCCCAGAACAGCTTCTTAATGTATAAATATAGGAATAGATACTAAAGTAGTAAAAACAATCTACATTTGAATTAGCATTTTTTCATTTTGGTTCCCTTCTAACTGTAATGAAAACATAATGACTTGACCACGTTATTACACATAGATATATGCAGTACAATAGTCTATGGAACTATTCAACAAAATAATATACTTTAATTCAATCTTTTATCATAAATATCTTCATAAAAATAGATGAAAACTGAATAAAGCAAAGCAAAATCTCTTTAGAGGCATCTTTTCTGAACCTAATACTAACTATATATATATTAACCATTGATCTATTGTGTCACATTAATGCAGACTCCAACCACAGGTATTATTAAAAACTACAGAAAATGAAGGTTCTTTAAGAGTAGGTTCAAGAATATGTGGTGGACTGACGCTTTTCATGTGTTAATAAATCTGGGCTTCATGATCCTATTACATTTAGCATACTGCCTTTCAAATTATTTATGGTGGAGATCTCCGGCAGAGTATTATTAAGATGTCCCAAGAGGGCAATCCATCATGGCTCAATATATGGAATAAATAACGGACATCTATAATAGGCTTAGATGACAGTGAGGAAGTGAGTGGCAGACAGACGGAGGTTAGGGACTTGCTGCAGTGATGGCTGGTGTTGAATAACCAGACTGTCAATCAAGCCCCTCAGTCAATGCACGTTATGAATATCAATATCTCTATGAATACACATTTTCATTATTAACCTCATCCACTAACACCTCTGAAATAAACAGTGGTGATACTAAGGATATAATTAAGTAGTGAAAAAATATAAGCTCCAAATAACTGGGTTAGTGATTGGGTGTAAATATGGGAAGAAAAAAAAAAAAAGAAAAAAAATATATATATTATATAAATAATTAATAGTACTGACTGCAAAGATAGTGAGACATGCCAAAGCAAGATACGGTATGGTTACAGAGCAAAATCTAGTAACCAGGGTGATGCATATTAAACAAGCAACACAGAGAGGCCAGGCTCACCCAAATGTAACCTCTTTTCCCCCATGAATATTTGTACCTCTGTTGCCAAGAAATTCATCTCACAATATACAAATAAGCACTGAGGAGGTGTTTGTTGCTCCATACTGCTATGCCCCACACTTTCCATATAAGATGGCATGAACAGAAGGCCAGGTGAGATTTCAGCATAGCTCACCAGCCGCG
The DNA here is from genome assembly GCF_031893055.1 of Leptodactylus fuscus. NCBI lineage: Eukaryota > Metazoa > Chordata > Amphibia > Anura > Leptodactylidae > Leptodactylus > Leptodactylus fuscus. The sequence goes on along the minus strand of NC_134269.1, from coordinate 113,498,545 downwards.
TCACTCAAAAAAGGGAGATAAGAAGGAGAGTATATTATAGTAGTATGGGGTGTAGCAGTTTGGTGCAACAGAGTCATCCTTGGTGCTCTTGACTGCTCATTTACTTATTGAGAAATAAATGGATCTCTCTTCATCTGAGGCATATATTTTCATTTAGGTGAGCCTGACCTATCTGTGTTGCTGCTTTAATATGATTCACCCTGGCGACAGATTCCCGTTGTGGTAAAAAAGCATTAAACATAAGGCTTGGATACTGAATAAATATCTAGACACATCAGCATATCATTATTCTTACTAAAATATTAGAAATCATGAGGTGCTCAACCTACATTTAATTTTTGCATCATGCCAAGCAGTTTTATCACCAAACAGGGTGTGACCTGATAAATTTGTTTGTGAAAATACTTACTATGGTTAATGTTTAACTGGCTTAAAAATGTACTAAATGTGCATGTAAATAAATGTATAAATGTATGTAATCTATCCCCAGGAAGACAATATTGCTAGAAATGACATTAAATGAATTACAGGTTTCTGCAAAGAGGCTGGAGAAGAACAAAATGAATAAAACATCCAAACATACTCACTAGAGATGAGCGAACACTGTTCAGATCAGCCGTTCCGAACAGCACGCTCCCATAGAAATGAATGGAAGCACCTGGCACGGCGACCGGTCGCCGGCAAAGTGTACGTGCCAGGTGCTTTCATTCATTTTTATGGGAGCGTGCTGTTCGGAACGGCTGATCTGAACAGTGTTCGCTCATCTCTAATACTCACTTGTTCCTCTAGCGTGCCTCTCCTTGGTCTGGTCCAGCATCCTGGAGCTTGTTTCAGTGGCGGCATGTGACTGGCTTCAGTGGCCTAAGGAAAAGAACTGGGACATCACTCACATACATCACTTGTGACATCCAAGTTCCTTTCCTGAAGCTGCTGATTGGCTACAGTGGTCAATGGGGGGGGGGGGGGACTTCTGCCAGAACAAGCCCCAGGGCGCTACTGGACTGGACCACGGTGAGGGTAACTTGAGCACCGGGGACAGGTGGGTATGAGTTTGTTTGTCTTTCTTTACCTTTCTCATCCTTCTTACCAAATCTGTTAGACCTGGACAACACCTTTAATTTATGGCTCAGACTTTTGATATAACAGTATATGATGTGAATGTCTCCAGTATATTAAATATAGCTAAATTGAAGCAACTTTCATTCATGCATATTTATAGTGCACAGTCACAAAATGATTTATATAACTATGCATTATCAGTTAGGATAGTGTTTGCAAAAATAATGTTTCCCAGAAATTAAATCAGGGTAAATCCACCTAACCCATAATCAAACTCACATTGTGACCCTTTTAAAATCTGCTGTCAAGCTAGTTAGTGAATGTGGATCCAATATTAGAAACTGACAGCAGAACATAGTACATAGAGGCTTCTCTTGACCTGAAAACGCTAAAGGCAATGTTCCATCACAATAAAATAAGAACCATCTATAGACTGAGTATTAGGACTCCTTTTCTATCGTGTGCAATGGGGGTAAATGTTCTTATTGTAAGAACCTCTAATTACTCGACCTGATACACTGAGCCTTTTTTCTCACCTATTTCAGCACAGTCATAAATATTCAATGTAATTGTATTTATGTAAGTAGTCATTTGAGCAGATTAGTGACAAATAATAAATGAGAATAAAGTAATTGTATGTTATCTTCATTCTACTTGACTTTCCGGTTTTATTGGTAGCTTTGGTTGTGCTTGCAAACATTATGAAAATGAATATTTGTGAGCTGTTTCAAGATCTTATTTTTACAGATTAATTCCAAGCATAATGTAACATTTGCATATTTAGAGAAGTGTTTGTGCATTTAAAACAATGTATGAAGCCAGTAAAATGTTAGTGCCAGGGAAAGTTTATTACAAAATCAATGAACTTATGAACGGAAGATTCATTGAACTGTTAATTGTGCATCTTGAACACCTTCTGTATTCCTCATGGCTGATGTGTCTAATTGCTTGCTAACTTGGAGGGAACATAAATTACATTGACTATAGGCATTGCCATTACAAATCCTGTAGCTCTGGTCTCATTTTTCAAAAAATCACTTTAAATTCATAGCCTGCCTATGCCTGAAGAAGTGAAATGCAAGCAACTTACATGGGGTTGACCTAATAATGTCCACAAGTACACTCTACATTCAGATCTCATGCAGGATTGCTATATATGTACATAAAACTTTCTGTTTAGTGCCTTAACTGATACATACAATATGGTTATTTGTATTAATATAACATTTGCAAATTAATGCATTTACACACATTGTAAGATTAAGATTTGAAATTGAAATGACAACATCTGCATAGAGTTTGTATATTCTCTCTCAGTCTCTATGGGTTACCTCCAGATATACCAATGTTGTCCCACACTCCAAAAACATACTGACTTTTTACTTGGCTTACCTTGAAATTTACACTAGTTTTTATATGTTTGGAAACAGTATTAAAGGGGCTCTATCATTGGGAAAAGTAATTTTTAGTTAAACACATACTTGCATAGCCTTTAGAAAGGCTATTTCACACATACCTTTTGTATGTAAATTGCCTCAGTAGTTTTTGAATAAGTGTTTTTATTCATATGCTAATTAGCCTCCTCCGTGCACTCTGGAAGTGTCTGATCACAGTCTGCTATTCTCTGTGTATGAGAGCAGGGAGATGAGCCATCAGCACAGTAGCCTCTGCTGCACACACACAGAGAATAGAGGGTGCACAGTGAGACGTCCGATGCACGAAGAATTAGCATATGAATAAAAACAGGCTTATTCAAAAACTACCAAAGCAATTTACATACAAAAGGTACATGTGAAATAGCCTTTCTAACGGCTATGCAAGTATGAGCTTATCTAAAAATGACTTTTCCCAATGATAGAACCCTTTAAGTTAGATTGGAAACCTATTGGGGACAGGTGGTAATCTCTGCACAAACATCACTACTCAAAATAAGCACTATTTAGGTAACTGTTAATAAATGTCCATTTTAGAGCATTATATTTGGTAACTTTTAATTATAAAGGGGGTTTCTGCAGGAATTTTTTTTTTTTTTTTTTTTTTTTTTTTTTTTACATATGAGCATAACTAAAGTAAATTAAATGAAAGAAAGCCAGATATACTTGTTTCAATGCTGGTTTCTATTTATTGGTCTCTTTCGACACACAAAGGAAATGGTGTCCAGACTGAGCTGGGATATTGCTGCAGGCAGTGATTGGCTGAATGAGCATTTCCTGTGTGTCTAGAGTGACCAGGAAGCTGAACCTAGTGAAGAACTAGTATGTACCAGAAAGAGAGTGGCAAGGGATAGGTGAGAGGATTTCCACCACTTTAATTTTTGTACTCACTCTTTACTGTTATAATTATTTCTGCCACAAACCCCCTTTAATATAGACTGGCTTTATAAACTGTTCATTATTTTTGTGAATAACTAATGTTAAAGTATGTCGTATTAAAGCAAAGTAGTAATACATTCATTCCTTTAAGCATATTAATAGTAACAGGTTTAGGCTACCTGCTTTTGCTCTTAGCTGAAACGTAATTCTACAGTGCTGTAGTATGTATAAAATCAGTATTGATGATGCTGTGTAAGCTCCAGAGCTTGGAAAGTCTTCTCATTTATTTATACCCGACAGGCTGTTGCTCTTCTATTCACTAATTATCCATATGTCTCTCCTGGGAACGTATTGTGATAACACAGAAAAGTCATTGGGTCAGCTACAGCTCTTGTTACCCTATCACAGATCTGTCAAATCTAGGTGTTAGCTGCTACCCTTCAACCTTTTCATTTCAAGACTGCAGAGACCAGCTGGTGTGGCACCACTGAGTCACACTCAAAACTGACACGCTTTCATTGCAAAAAGGTTTCAGATTTACAATGAAGAACAAGTCCAGATCCCTTGCTGAGGTGTCTACCAAATTGCAATAATGTCACACTTTCAGCATAATTCACATCACAGCAGGTGTTTCTCTTCATCCAGAGATTATATGTACACTGCATTATATTATAATGTTATACACTATATTTATAAAATATGACTTATTTGCTGTTTATATAAAAACTAGTCCTCTTATTATCTAGCATTAATCAAATATAGTAAAACCATAAATCCATAGCAATACCTTTAAAATCAGTTTTATTTTTCATGACGATAACGTGAATAAAAAATGTCAGAAATACCATTATCATATTGTATCAGGAATCTTTTTTTTTTCTCTTAAACTCATGGAAATACAAAATGTAGTGAGTTAACAAAGAGAAAATATGATGCAGAATTATATTTAAAACCTCTACCCAGTCACAAAAGGAAAAGCCATAGAATACAATTGTGTTTTGTGCTGTTGCTATGGTAAGTAGATTTCTCTTGTTTGACAAACCACTTTACACTGTTTATTAAGATAAACTGCAAGATATAAATAGTTCTATACTAGAGTTGCATGAAAAACTCTTGGAATTTTTGTTGCACCAGTAACCCATAAATTACTCAGACAATTGCTGATAATCCAAAAAGGCAAAAATCTGCCTTTTTTATTCTAAAGCACACAAACAAGTTGCAAAATATCTTACTACTAAGATTAAGATTAAGTAAGCACTTACAGGAAAACATGGCATTGCAAAAAGACACATACAAACAACATAGAATAAAAAATAATAATGTACACACTTGTTTGTTTAAAGGGATTCTATCATTAAAACTGCATTTTTGCAGTTTTGCAGTCGTGTAAGCGGCCACAAGAAAATGGCCACAGGCAGAGCTGAATGCACATGCATCCCATTTAAAGCCAGAAGAAGCCATCCGAAGAACACATCGCGGCGAGGTTGTTCCAGAGGAATAAGAGGCTGCCACTGGAGAGTTTTTTTCGCAGCACTGGGGACACCCAGTGCATACCAATGAAAACCAGGATTTCTACTGAACGGCGGAAGCGGAGAAGATTTCTCAAGGTACGAGAATTATAGCCTTTCTTAGGCTGAAGCTCCACATTGCGGAAACAAAGCTTTTTTTGTTGCAGATTTTGTTTTTTGTTTTTTTAGCCAAAGCCAAGAATGGCTACAAAAGGAATAGGTACTCTATAAAAAGTTCTTATACTTCTCCCTTCTGCTCAGTCCACTCCTGACTTTAGCTTAAAAAACCGCAACAAAGTCTGCAACAAAAAATGCTGCGTTTCCGCAATGTGGGGCCTCAGCTTTAAGGCTATTCCTATGTGTTAGTGAGAAAAATGCAGCTTTAATGATTGGATCTCTTTAAGTCTGGCAGTGTAGTGCTGCAGAAGAAATATAGACACAAACCCCACACTAGAGTCACGATATATCAGTCGCAGATTCCTGACTTATGAATGGTCCAGTGTGGGTCTGGAATAGGTTTCAGCCCCTGGTGTGGATCATAGGCTGGTTACTGGGCCATAAAAGGCTGCAGAGCCTGTACTTCAGGGCAGATCCTGGGAGGAAAAGAGGAGCCTGGGTCTGTTCTGACACAGAGCCTTGGCATATGGTACAGTGTTTTGTTTTGTTTTTTTGGTCAATTCATGTGGCTGGTAGTAAACCATACATACAGTTAGTATTTCTCTGTTTAGTTAGCACTCAGATGAGCAGGATTTTGTTTCAAATTATTTTGCCTGAAGTGAAGGCTGTATTTTATTTTGCTAATTTTTTTTGTGCCTGCCGCATTTGAACAGCACTTGCAGATTTCATCAGTTATGGAAAGTCAAGTTTGGCTTCATCGATATGCACATCCATCTGATCAATTCCCAATAAATACAGATCATATCAAAACAACCAAAATAATACCTAATAAAGTAATGGTAAAGTAGCTCATATTCCATTAATAATTATATCATACTGCATCAAACAATACATTTAGATATGGAAAATACAGGGACTGCAAAGCCATTGAAAGCAACTTTTTTTTTTTAATGATTATGGCTTGAGTATATGAAGTTTTTTGTAACCTTAGGGGCATTTTTTTTCCTTGGTGTGTTCCTGTTTAGCTTTTCCCAAATGCCCCACTCTATGGGCTGGAACTTGAGAGCCGGTATTCCCATCTAGGCAGGGATTTTCTGAGATGGAATTACCTCTTTAAAGGGGCTCTATCACTAGGAAAAGTCATTTTTAACTAATCACATCCTTGCACAGCCTTTAGAAAGGTTATTTCACACCTACCTTTTGTATGTAGATTGCCTCAGTGGTTTCTGAATAAGTCCGTTTTTATTCATATGCTAATTAGACTGGTGCACGATAGATGGTGCACACCTCTCCTATTGTTTTCTATGGGAGACTGCTGCTGCTGCTGCTGATGATGACTCAGCTTCCTGTTTGACTTCACACACATAGAAGATAATAGAAGAGAGGAGGCTGCTGGGAACTTCCTGAGCTGGCTGGAGGCTCATTAGCATATGAATAAAAACGGACTTATTCAGAAACCACTGAGGCAATTTACATACAAAAGGTAGGTGTGGAATAGACTTTCTAAAGCCTATACAAGCATGTGTTTAGATAAAAAAAAAATGACTTTTCCCAGTGATAGACCCCCTTTAACATATAAGATTATGTTACTTTTTAGCAACAGCTATAGTTTGACACTTTTCTGGACAGGTCCAGGCATCAGGGAAGGTGAGAGGATATATTTTTTATTCGCATGGGTAAGCTGCTGATGCTATGTAAACAATTAAGAGAATGAAAAGCTTGCAAGAACACCACAGCCCCTTCTCTGTGCTAGTTGTGAAGTGGTGATTCACATTCATCATACATTTAGTATTAATGGATTAGCCTAAAAATAGGTCATCAAAATTTGGAGTGAACCGAACGTGTATGACTTTGCAAGATGGGCAGCCATACTGATATGACCACAATAGACTGCGCTGATTTGGACAAATATTCCAATTTGTTTGAAACAATTTAACACAAAATCACAACAAGCTAACAAAAGCCTACAAGGCTGCAATTTACCCTCCTCCATTGGGAGGTCACACACAGACATAAATAGGACAGTTAGAAGCATGGGCTAGTGAGGCGATCCAGGTCTATTGCTCTGCAGTGCAGACGTAAAGCAAGAATAGCTGCATTTATGTTACAGTTAGCCCTGCCATTGGGGAACTTTTTGACTTCTTGAATAATCCCTCGAAGTAGCTTTTATAAACACAACATGCTTTTGTGACAGGTTATCACAAAATGATACAACACCTATCATATTTCTGTCTGTGTGTGGGCATCATGTTAGAGGGTGGAATTCAACCTCTCAAGGCTTTTATGATATTGGGATGAATTAGTTCAAATACAGATTGTAGTTATTAACTAGGTTAGAAATTAGTTGAGCATGTGACATTGGTCTCTTTAGCATAGTCTTAGTAAGTGTCTCTCCTTTACTTTTGCTCACCTCCTCCTTCCCCTCTCCATAGACTTGTATGGGCACATGAAATCTGATACTTGTTAGCTGACAGTATGACTTGGGAGATCAAGACAGATTCAATAGAGATTTAAATGTGAATGTTAAGGAGGCAGCAGAGAATGAGAGAGAGTCTGGTAGTGGAGAAAAAGGCATTTTGATCTATTATTTAGATCTAAGACACATTACAAAATTTTTGATATTCACTTCTACTACTGATTTGTGCAAAATGCTTTTAAAAGTAAGTGACCATTAAAGTCTGTCTATCTATCTATGAAGTATTTATTAGTACAGTAATATGCTGTATTCTACTTTGCACAGTTACTAATCAGGCTGTGTCCCCACCATTGCCTCTAATACAGTAGCAACTACTTTCTAACTGTACTTTTAAAGTATGATATGGGTACAAGAATCTATGAATAGCATCACAGTCATATAAAACTGTAATTGGGGTTAGCAGAGTTCATGTAACATAAGACAGACACTCTACAGGTCAGCATAGGCAATGATCCAAAGGTATAGTCAGGAAATAGTCTGGGTCAAATCCAAAATCACAAAAAATAAACACCTTCACAAATGATCAGGAACCAAAGAATGGTTGCACAACTGAGGTGTGGCAGTTCAATAAACAGCACTCACAGCTGATATGTGCTGGTCCATTGAGAATAATTTACTACTCCGCACCTGCATGAGGCAAGAAGAGTTGTCCAGTTATAAGTAACTGTAGGACATGGCGCGGGGAGAATGATGCTGGTTCTGCAGGAGGCTTGTCTTTGACGAGGCGGAGTCTAAGATCGGACCACAATATAGACTGCTCTAATGTTAAATATGCAGTCTACATTATGGTCCGATCTTAGACTCTGCCTCGTCAAAGATGAACCTCCTGCAGAACCAGTGTTGATTGGCTGAATGTTATACACTGTATAGGATTCAGCCAATCAACGCTGGTTCTGCAGGAGGGATGCTGCAATACTATTCTGCGAGTCTATAATTCTCCCCACACTGTGTCCTACTCCTTCCACTTTGCTTTTAGGGATGGTTCACATTAGCGCTTGCCTCCTGTCTGGAAGGAGTCCACAGGAGGACCCCCCGAACAGAATATCAGCGCAACTGCAAGCGCTGGACAGTTAAGCACATGGACCCCATCGCATATAATGGGCTCCGTGTGCTTGTCGCGCACTGCCTGCATGAATCATTTGTGCGGGCAGTGCGCGGCAAGCACACGAAGCCCATTATATGCTATGGGGTCCGTGTGCTTAACTGTCCAGTGCTTGCAGTTGCGCCGACATTCCGTTCGGGGGGGTCCTCCTGCGGACTCCTTCCAGATGGGAGGCAAGCTAATGTGAAACTGCCCTTACTCGTCCTGCAGAACCAGCGTTGATTGGCCGAATGCTCTACACTGTGTAGCATTCGGCCAATCAACGCTGTTCAATGCATTCCAAAAAGTCCACTTCTGCATAACACAAGCTGCCAGCTCTCCTGACTAGCAAAGACGAGCCTGCTGCAGAACCAGCGTTGATTGGCCGAATGCTATACACTGCATAGCATTCGGCCAATCAACGCTGGTTCTGAATTAAATCTTTACTGTGAATAGCGAGTAGTATTTGATAGAGTATGAGTATTTCGAATACCATAGTATTCGATCGAATACCTACTTGAATGAATACTAAAGCAAATAAAGAAAAAAGTTTTTGGAGCTCACCATGTATGTAATGGAACTCTTCGGGGTGCACGAGACTTCTCCCTCGGACTCTGAGGGCTTCAACATAAGCAGGAAGGAATAGAAAAAAGCTCCGCAACTCTCCGAGGTTTTCTTTTCATAAAAAATTAGTTTTTATTCCATATTATAGTTTTTTTATCTCTTGTTTTTCTTTTCTTTTGTATGTCCTCTTTTTTTACTATAATATGGAATAAAAACAAATTTTTTATGAAAAGAAAACCTCGGAGAGTTGCGGAGCTTTTTTCTATTCCTTCCTGCTTGAATGAATACTACTTGCTCATCTCTACTCCTCTTATGTGGCACATAAGCATTCAAGTATTAGGGTTTGGGTGTGACCCCTTACTACAGATATAATATTATAGAAAAGTATAAACAGTTACCACAGAGTACACACCATTATAGGGATTAAAACAATATTTAAAATGAATTATCCCACAAAGTATAGCCTAACAGTATCATATACATATATTCATGGCTCCGACTTTTGTTCCAGTAATAAACTGTTAGGATGTGGTCTGAATGCAGGGACAATACTATTGTGTACATCTAGTGTATAGTTCACCCATAATCTGATACTTATTTCTTTATTTACTTGTAATAAATACAATCTACAGTACATTGTAAGTAATTTTAGACCCGTGATTAAACCCAAAGACACATCATCCTACAGATGTCTGTTTTCTCTTGGCTGAGCACGGCATTATTTTTATCTCAAGAATGTATGCTTTGGAACTATTTGCCAATTCAAATTCTCCAAAAGTCAGATTTCTCAAAAGTTCCTCATCACATCACTCAGATTTTTAGGACCCATCTGTTAAAGCAGAGCTTTGCTTGATTAAATAATGCTCAGTGGAATAGTACATCTTTGAGATAGAATATTTGAGGTAACAACATCAACAACCTATCTCTGCGTGCCAACAGTAGGGTTCTAATTATTGCTGCGAGTAGAAGGCACAGATCTGCCGCCTGTTAAACATGTAATTCTTCAAATGCACAACGCTGCAAGTAAAATTAGACATAGGAATCCGGAACTGATGATTATTTAACATCTTTGTGTTATAATAGGAATTCACTTGATAAATCTAGCTGTATAGAAGTGTATGAGGTGTCATTTACCAGGATAAAGTAGCCTATGTGTTAATCCAGTTTACAATCTCTTTGCCAAATTTCATACAAATCCATTCAGCCATTTTTGCTTGATTAACAAACACACAAATTTTCACATTTATATTAGTAAGATATCTATATATTTAATTACCTTCTGCTTGCAAACTCAAAAACTGTAAATATACTGTAAACTGTAAAAATTCAACCCCCAGACAATGATGTTATTGAAGGAGGGCATTGTCTGTTATCATCTATCGAATACTTAGGGTGGGTTCACACTGCAGTTCTTAACGTCTTTTGCAGTTATCCATCATTAGATGAAAGCAACAGACATTAACAGTGGCAGAGTAGCGGACACAGACTGATTGGGTGTCCATTCCCATTAACATTAATGTAAACACCATGATGGATGATATCTTCCATCATGTTTGTTTACTTTTAACATGGAAGAAAAAGTCATGGATGCAAGATTTTTTTTCAGTTTCAAAAGGAAGCAAACATGATGGAAGACGACATTTTGTTTACATTAGAATCACTGGGAACTGACACAGACTCAGTCGGTGTCTGTTACTCTGCCACAGTTATAAACGAAATTGTGACTCTACCTTTACATAGTCCTTTATTGATATTCCTCACAATCACCCCTTTCCTTGTCAAACACTGGTCAATATAAATCAATTGATTATATTATGGTTTGTTTCACAGTTATATATATATGATAGATGCTCATTACTAATAGAACTGGCAATACTTCCTTCAACATTCAAAAAATATTAAGTTGCTTAGCCATGAAAAATGCTAAAAAAAAAAGGCTCTTGATTATTGTTTCTGTTTCTTTGCAAATGTAAGTGCAGCTTAATACAAACACTAGCACGCTACTGTTATGAGCTGAAAACAAGGAAGTAGAGGAAAGGGGAAACAGGAGGGCAGCTGAAATCCTGAGATGGGAAACCTCCTTTAATAAATTTGGTGTGTTCTGGGCTGTCTTTGAGACAGAAAATTTAATCCATGCCATGCTAGATTTGTATCAGTTTTAAGCTTCGGTCTTAAAAATTAAGAAATTTTTGAAATCCCACTGCGCTTTCCTTTGGTACATTTAAAGAGGAGAAAATTATTGAAGTACAAATATGATAAAGAATTTCCCTCAATGCTCCATGTGAATGGAATTGTAGCACACAATAATAGTCAGTGGTACAATCTTTCTATGGGGCTGCAGGAGACCACATTCACACCATGGCTCCATTCAAATTTAGGAGAAGTTTTAGGCCCCCACTCTCCTGATCGACATAGGTCTCAGTAGTCGGTCCCCAGCAATTAGGCGCTTATTCCCGAATTTATCAATAAAAAGAGGCATTAGTAGCACAATCCAACTAACAGGTTCCAATTGGGCAACTCCTTTCAAACACAAGCCAGGATAAGGGGATCTGTATCAAAAGTGGCAGAACCCTTTTAAAGTCTGCATTTTCGTATTCATGTAGTTAGTGGCCAATATGTTGACTGGATTTTTGGATGAATATAGTTACCACTCACAGTAACTGTATTTACTTTTCTTTGGCTGTGTACTCTATATCACTCATACTGTACTGTATATCATGCATGTTTGTAACAAGCTACAGTAGGTTCTTTAGGAATTTTCAAAAAATTTGGGGTTTGGCCGAACTGAATTTTTTTTAGTTCCCAAAGAGACCAAAGAGGATGGGGACCTTAACCAGAGCCCAGAAAGGGTGAGTATGACTGTCTGTTATGTTTAAACACAACTCCCTTAGGTCACCCCTTACTATACCAACTGATGAAACAAAACTCCCAGGTGAACCATATGAATATTCACAAGATGATTCAAGTGAGGTTACCCCAACACTACAAATGATACTTTTTAATCTTGTTATGTCACCACCCAATGTTCACTGTAACATCCTCATCATCTATGGAAGACATCTGAAGGTAGACAATGTATAAGTCATTGTTCGTTGTCAAGTTAATGATAACTGATATGTGCAGAAAAGCAATAAAACATATCTAAGGTTTTATTTCATTTGAGTTCAGTAAAGGAATACATTAAGAATGCCATGCCTTGAATAATCATCCTCCCTCCACAGCAGGTAGTGATTGTGTAGGATCCAATTTAGAACATCTGTCAATACCTTAGGCTCTGCAAAGCTGGTGCTATTTATTGGCTGACTGTGACTTAAAAGTTCTCTGGGGACACTTCAATATTATAGGCTAGTGCTTTAAATGCTACAGAGGGGAACAATACATTTGCTTGGCTTAAAAATTAAAAAGGATGCTTAGTGGATAATTAAATAAGCTGCCAGCTAATAATAAAAAACACAAATCCGCTTTAGCTAAAGTATAAAGATGTCAAAAGCAAGATTAATTCAAGGAACAAAATATTAAACTATTAGAAGGAATATTGACTAAATAAATTGACTTTTCAAGATGAACCAACCACAAAACAAGAAACATCCTAAAGAGAAAATATAATGCCAGTCAGTTCATACTCTTCCTTCTACTGTGAATTATTGAAATATTTAGAGTGACTGTCAGGAGCTCAGATTGATATGCAAGTCAGTACCTACTGGGGATAATTATGCCCTTCTCTTATTTGACACTACTGTGAGCAAACAGTCCATCTTGGGAGACCAAGATAGATTCTGGAGAGATTTCAGTATCAACATAATTTAATTCTTCTCTGATAAGATATTTTATGATATTTCTTATATTTGTGTGTGATCATATTTATAACCTGGCCAGGCCTTTCAGTGTATTTGCATAGGTCGTGATTTAACAAATAGAACAGGCCTTTTTATTTCTTGGACTGTCATCTTTTGCGACATATAGGGTTGTTTATTAAAACCTTTTTGTTATATTTGGGTGAAATATTTTATTAATGTTAAAGTTGTATTAGAATAATTATCAAATGGATAAAATCAGATGAAAGTTTATTTAGACGTGAGATTACGGAAAAACAAGAATTAGAGAAAGGTAATTTAAGATAAGTAATGAAATACATTGGTGAGCAGAAGGGTAACAATGTTCTAAACTTTTGGCTTTTATTCTCCCTATCTCATATCATCATTTTATAGACGATCATCTTGGCTATCTCATACATAAATTTGACGTGCAACTGTTTTGCATATTATTAGTTATGCAGATTCTTGTCATGTTTTTTTTTTTTACATACTATGCATCTCATCCATAGGAGCCCCAGATATAGCTGAAAAAAAGCCACTTATGGCAACAATACTTACTAATCTATATCTGAATAAGCTCATGAGCTATGTTCTGTCTGGTAGCACCCAGTGATCATGTTGCCTCTATTTGCTACATGTACAAAATGACAAGTGGTGGGCACATGACAAAAGAGAAGGGGTACAACCATCTATCAATAAGATCATGAATCACAAAAGCAACAAGAATCCAACAAGACATAAGAATATAGGAGCACATCCATAGATAAAGAACAAATCAAAGTTTTATGGATACATACAATAAGCAGACAACATATTTAAAAACAAATAAATCCAAGGACAAAGGGAATCCAACCTATAGGATAGAAAAATCCAAAAGTGCCATTGAACCCTACATGGCGCCCATTGTTCATTATGTAGTCAGGAAGGGAGAAGACAAAAAGCACTTCTGTCTTCTCCTCGGGAGCCCTCACTGTCCAAGCCTGACACCTGACACAATAGCTTTATTTAAACTTACTAGAGATGAGCGAACACTGTTCGGATCAGCAGATCCAAACAGCACACACCCATAGAAATGAATGGAAGCACCTGTGATGCTGACTTCGCCGGCGGCCGACCAGCGTCACAGGTGCTTCCATTCATTTCTATGGGTGCATGCTGTTCGGATCGGCTGATCCGAACAGTGTTCGCTCATCTCTAAAACTTACATTGTACATTTACAATTGGTACCTGTTTAACGTTTAACACAATGCACTGTACATGTACAGCATATTGGCCTTATCAGTATAAGCACTTACCCACTGTTCAGTAGAACTGACCTACTTGAGAAACTTTCAGCTTTAACTTTTGGAGAGTGTATCCTTTTAAATCCATAAGAACAAATATACTGATTTGCTAAGCATGTGATGAATATATTCAGGAACAGTGATGAGATGCAATTATACCATACAAATATATATTTGTTCAGCTCATGTATTTCAGTCCTACGACGTAGTGTAGCTCACATTTTGTTCGTTGTTGTCTATAGTGTAGTTACTGTCAAGTTTCAATAGTTTCAGTGCTATTGTCATTACATTTGTGAATCTTGTTACAGTAAAGAAAAGTTAATTAAAGCCATTATGTAGAACAGAGCAGGAATGGTTAAATTACCTCTTTACTTTTCCTTGTTGGTTAAGTAAGGGTTGGTTCACATTAGCGTATGTATTCAGTCTGTGGAGAGTCCGCATGGAGACCCCCCGGACGAAATACAATCGTAATTTCAATCGCTGTGCTGTCAAATCATTTGTGTGCGCAGTGCACGGCAAACACACGGACCCCATTATAGTCTATGGGATCCGTGTGCTTTTACAGCACTGAGCTTGAAATTGCGATTGCATTCTGTCCGATGGGGACTCCATGCGGACTCTAACCGGACGGAATACATACACTAGTGTGAACCAGGGGTAAGTCAAAAAATAAAGCATTATTAAAAGTATTTGTATAATGGAATTTAATGGATGCTGCAAAGTTTGAAGACTTTTGTCAAGATCAGAACTCCCCAGCACAGCTAAGGTTCACAGTCCCAAAAACATATTTCCTTCAGATTGAACTGAACTTGGTAACTGTTTCAAAGTGTTTTATAACACCTAATTATTTTAAAGTAATTCATCAAAGAAATCAAATAAAATTCAGAATTCTATTTTTTTTTTTTTTTTTAGCAAAATCAATAGCCAAAGTTAGCTGTAAGGAGAATTTCTGATGAATCACCTCTGATGTTCAGCTTCCAATTAGCAGTGTTGTACAAATACTGGAAGAGCTGTTTCTATTTAACAGACGTTATGTTTTGCTTCAATCAATAGACAGCTGCAAGTGATTCGTTGAGGCGTACAGTTTTAACTCTGAGCGTTAACATATTGACTTCCGTTCCGCGTGTATCACTCATCCTAGTCACAGCTGACTGAGCTTCATGTCAACCTGTCAACCCGCAGCTGAAATTCTCATTAACCTTGAACCAGGTTGGGCTTGAACAATTTTTTAAAAATTACCAAACTAGCTGTTAGACAGGTGTATACATCATGCAGCTTATTGGAGCCCATATGTTTTTAAGTTAAAAAAATAAATAAATCTGCGGCTGCTAAATATAGTGAAAATGTTAAACAGCCCTATCTGTACCATAGAGCTAGTGTCTATTAACATGAATATAAATTGATAGGGTGGACCTTGGATGTCAAATGTTGATCTTCTCCCACTGTAGACACCAACTTGTTGATTCATTTTCATTTATATAGTGTACACTGATGACCTTGAAGGCAGTGGTGTTTTATAGCTATGCATCAAGCTTTCTGTTTTGTGCTGATTTTCTCCCTGAATCAGCAGCAGTCCAAGGCTTTCGTTCATTCATCACAATCTGGGTGGTAACATGTCTCAATAGTCCTATGGCTTGCACTTCTGTTCTATATCTGAACTTGACAGCAGACATTGAGATCGTGAATGACAAATGACATTTCTCTTCAACTTTAAATGATATTCTCAAATAATTTTGTTTCTGCTGAACACTAAAAGTAACAGTTAATTTACATTGCAAATGCAAAAAGAGCACCAGAAATTTAGCGCTTTTCCCTTTTCTATTGAAATGCAAATCTGTGAATCTATTTTATTTTATTAAGTTGTCTATACTCTGTAATTTGAAGTGGAACCATTGTATTGTCACATGCCTACTCTCCTTCAATTTAAAGTGATCTTTGAGTGAAAGTTATATGACAGAGCTGACTTATCTAGAAGACTAAAATATGTGAAGATGGTCATTTTAGATTTTCAGGACATGTTGATCCAGGGTTTTTATACTGACTGCCAGATTGGAGTCGGGAAGGAATTTTTTCCCTGAATTGGGGCAATTGGCATGAGCCTCATGGGGTTTTTTGCCTTCCCCTGGATAAACACTGTAGGGATTGTAGGGTTATAGGTTGGACTTGATGGACTGATGTCTTTATCCAACCCCATCCACTATGTAACTATGTAATTATCAAATTTTTGTCCTCTGTACCACCTGGCTGAGGGATAGACTACAATATGTATAGAGAGCTGTAAGGGTCGGTTCACATTAGCGTATATATTCCATCCGGTTAGAATCCACATGGAGGCCCCCCAGATGGAATACAATTGCAAGTGCTGTGCTGTAAAAGCACAGACCCCATAGACTATAATGGGGTCCGTGTGCTTGCCGCGCACTGCCCACACGAATCATTCGCTAATACATACACTACTGTGAACGAGGGGTAACATGCAAAAACAAAAATGTCTTGTGTATAAACAAAAAATATATTTCCCATAGAAGAAAAAAAATTCAAATGTGCCAAATCGCCATTTTCTCGCTGTTTTGTCTCTGATAAAAAAAATTTAAATACAAGTCTTCAAAGCAATAGACTTCTCTAAAATGGTATAACTAATTAGTGAACCTGGCCCTGCAAAAAGAGACACCCTATGCACCTCTTAAACTAAGGCCCCACCGGGTGGAAAGGTAGTGCTAAAGCGCTGCGGGAAGAACCGTGTCGTGAATGTATTGTGGTGCTTCCCGCAGCGCTTTCCACAGAAAGTTCATGGACTTTTATGTTACAATTAGTTGTATAGGAAAGCCACTGGTGTTTCCGTAGATATAATTGACATGCTGCGATTTTCAAAACCATGACAGTTTTGGAAATCGCAGTGTGTCCGAGCTGCAATTTTTTCCACAAAGTGGGCATGGGATTCGCACAAATACAATACACTTTGCAAGTACTGAAAAATGCAGTGATTTTTATTGCGGACAAATCACGGCGTTTCCGGCCAGTGGGGCCCCAGCTTTACACAGCAGTATAAACAAGTTACGGGGGTCAAAATATGCAACTTTAAGAAAAGATTTTTGCAAAGTTTTGGATTTTTGTTAGAGTTAAAATGTAAATAAAACTACATAAATTTGTTTTTTTCCCAAATCATAGAATACAGGTGACATGTAATTTTGGCTGCACAGTGAACGTCGTAAAACGAAGCCCTTAAGAAAGTCACACATTTACTTTTTCTGCAATTCCACCCCATTTTGAATTTTTAGTTTTTAATTTTTAGTTTTTACAGATTTCCAGTATATTGTACAGAATAATTAATGGTTGCATCATGAAGAAAATTAAGCCCTGATATGGCTCTGTGAACAGATAAATAAAAAAAAGTTATGGGGTTTGGAAGACTGGGAGTCAAAAAAATAAAATAAAAACAATCTCAGATGGGAATGGGTTAGTTTTGTTATACAAATTACTGTTTTATATATTATAAGTTTTGTATTTATAAATATATATATATATATATATATATATATATTCTATGCTAATCTATGGCCTATCTCTTGTTTGGAATTTTGTTTTTGAATTTTGTTTTTGTTTTTGAATTTTTATTTTTGACCATACCTTACAATCTATGTACTGTAGTTAAAGCCTACCTTTTAATATGCTGTAAATTTTGCTCTATAATAATTTTATGTTCTTCCCGCAGCGCTTTGAAAAGAAAGTTCAGAGTTTTCCTCCACGGACTTTCTGCTACCATTATTTCTATGGGAAAGCCGCTTGCATTTCCGTAGATATAACTGACATGCTGCGATTTTCAAAACCGCGCCTGTTTTGGAAATTGCAGCATGTCTGCGCTGCAGTTTTCCCCACAAAGTAGGCATAGGATTCGCATGAATCCCTTCCACTTTGCAGATACAAGCCTCTAAATCCGCTGCCATTAACTTCAATAGGAGCAGCTCGCTTCTTTTTTCCCACTAGCTAGTAGTGGAAAAAAGAAGTGAGCTGTCCTATCTTGCCGTGGATTCCGTGGCTGACTCAGCCGCGGCGCAAGGCTCCCTCCCGATTAGGCCCATTCATTTGGGTCTAATCTGGAGTGGAATGCCGTAACGGGATGCCGGTGCACTGTACCAGCATCCTGTCGTGGCTAGCCACGCGGAATGTTCACACGCAGAATGCAAATTCCACAGTGTGAACATACCCTTAGGCTTCCCATCATATACTTACTAAAGGGTTAACAATTATTTCCAATAGGTACAATGAGATTCTAATATTAAATGATCCATTAATATTTGTAGCATATCTCATACAGAAAAATTAACTTACTTAAAAATTTTCACATCCAATTGCATGAGTACCATATTTATAAATGCCACATCAGTTTTGCATATTGATGCAATAAGGTGAATTCAGAGATAGAACTCCAGGAACTTTGTTCTTAAATATGTATAAGATGACAAAATCTTATAAAGTGATGGCATCACTTCATGATTGGTGGGAGCTCAATCTCTGGGAGAACAGCCATAAAAATGAATGATGGGAATGCAGCATCTTGTAGTGAGTTACAGCAATGTGGTTGAGAGTGCTCATGTGTAGACAACCTAGAAGGGAACTAAAACAGCCCTACAGTTCCTTCATTGTCATTTATGGGGATGGTCCCAGAGGTCACACTCCTACCAATAATAACCTAATGGCACATATTAGGGAAGCCATCACATATTAACAATCTGAGAATGAGGAAAAAAAGGTTAGCAATTCTGTAATTTTTAAAGAACAAATTGTTTCTATTTAATTTTCAACTGGTCAGTAAAGGGTTTTTTTTTTAATTTTCATAGATGTACAAATTACCAACTGCATACTTATTATGAGTTCTGTATGTTTAATAATCTGTTTGACTGTGGTCCATTCTCATTTAGTGTGTGTGCCACCCATTTCTGAAATCTTAAAGTGACATTATATTCAATCTGCATTTTTGTGCCATGAGATACGTATTTCACCCTACTGCCCACAGTTCGTTCAAGAAAAAAAAGTCAAAGAAATATAGTCATGGGTATAATATTTGTGTATTTATGGCATCCTATAGAGCATGCCATGATTTTTCTCAGTTATATTTATATAGAATCCAGCCTCTGTATGCCTCCACATAAAATAAAAGGAATATAGCGGTATAGGAAAGGCACCATGCAGCTGTGTACAAAAACAGAGATGTATTACAATTGTGTCTATGAGGCCTTTTGGCTTAGCACAGCAACGGGAATTTTCAATTTAATTTACAACTTATGACTAAGCTTACCATCCAGAGGGGAAGACCAAAAATATTATCATTGGGACCAAGAATTTAAAGCCATCATGCAAGAACCTTCATATTCAAAGCACGGTTCCCCAAAGTACAGGAAAGCAATTAGAAAATCAGAACATGCTCCGGGAAAAAATTTTTTTATTACTGTTTTGGATATTTTCTGTTACACAGAAGAAAAAAAACACCACATTAAGAGACAAATGTAAGTCACTCTCAGTATGTTATTTTTTGTTTTGGATGTAGCAGGTTTTGGTTTTACAGTCTATCTTTAGCATGGGACATTAATATTACATCTGTGGGGGTCCAACAGATGTCCCTCATTCAGCTCTTTGAAGCAGCTGTGGGCTAGGGTGATAGCCACGTCTGCTTCACAGGTCAGCGACTTTGTATCACATGACTTGTTTGCAGCTCAAATACTGTATTGGATAGGTCATCAATATCCAAGACCAGGAGATCACCTTTAATATATCTCTTATATTTCTTATTCTTCTACAATCTAAGGACAAGTAAAAATACTCTCTTTGTAGCTATAAATATATATCCACTTTTCTCTTTTATACTAACAATAGAAAAGAGCTTTGATCAGAACCTGTTGGCATTTTTAAATGACAATTCAGACAGGCTCTCAATGTTAATGCCAGGGCTGGCTCTGTGATTGCCAACTTGGTGCTTTCTACCAGTTTTGTAAAGCTGTGCTTTTATTAGTAGATCTTGGCCATTTCTGCGCATTCAATTTTCTCATTGATTTATTGATTTGTTTATAACAAACATTTACTAAAAACATTTTAAACAAGTGCTGCTTTCTATTCACTTGTACAATAAAGTGATTTACAGAGGCTATTCATTAACATACAGAAGGTAATCAATTGGATTCTAACTCGAGCTCTTTGGAAGTGTTTCATCTCATCTCGCCTTCCAAGCATCTTGTAAGTACACTTTCAGCCAAACAAAGGGCATTTCATCCTCATTTTCAAGCACCTAACATCAAATTGAAATAACCTACAGTATAACCCATCTATAACATTAGAGGTTGCTTTACTATAAATGAATCATCGCCACTAGACTTCTTGAAATGAGCCCTTTATTTATTAGGTAAGCGATCAATATCTGAGATCAACATCAATCCATTCTGAATGCAGCTTTTAAGCTCATCCTCTATACTAATATTTTCAAAGATGCAATATCCTTCCATTAGGCACCACGCAGAAACCTGTTGCCCGTGCAATATATTTTTCCATTTTATCACCTTCAATGTGTCACCTTTATTACTACCCACATCTTCCATCTCTATATATATCCTTTCAAGTATTCATCTGTAAAACTAAAAACTATATCATCAACTTAAGGAGTCTGTTGTGCTGCACATGTCTTTGCCTATTATTTTTGGTTTATCAAACAATTATTATGGATCCATATATAATTTTCATTGTTACCGACACAGGACTTTGGGGAACCTGGTAAGAAGTTCTTTAACTCCAACACTGAAGACCAACCACTTTTACAATATAGATAGAACTATCCCAGATAATGTCCACATAAATGTCCAAGATATTGATCGCAAAGAAATCTTAGCCAGAACAACGATTTGGTTAAAGAAGTAGCCTGGATTACAAACTCATTTTATGACACAGTTATCAATCACAGAGATGGTCTATGATAAGCTACTGTATCAATTCTTTCTCTGGTCCTTGACAGAGTTAGCATACTGATTTGAATGAGAAATGTGTAGTATATTGTACCACATCTCTTGTTGCGGAGCTTAAACATGATACCATGCAATCAGCTTATCATCATTACACTACTTTACAACCATATTTAACAAAAATATGATCCTATAAGGTTTGGGATTGTGTAAATTTGTTTTTACTATCTATGTAGAACAATTAATATTGGCGTGATATTGGCATGATCTTCTAAATGCAGTTGAATGAACATGAACAAATTGGGTGTGAAGAAACAGAAAAAAGATTGTCGAGTTCCTCACAACTTTGAAACCTTTTGGACCTACCAGAATTTACTATATTGGACAATAGATTAAAAAAAAAATGAAGAAATGTAGATTGGAATACTGAGAATTGCTTTCGCCATTGTGTGAATTTTACTTCATCTGAACAAGATACTACAAAGGGATCACTAAGACATCTGACTCAGATTATTTTGATGACACAGAATGTAACAAAAGCCACCAAATTAGATCTTTGCTACCAACATGAAGTACATCTATATTGCTCACAGAACAAGAACAAATCTCCAAAAATAATACAGAAGAGAAGGAAAGTAAGAAATAAGGAAGATACAACACCCCAAATAAATTCTCCATCAGATTTTACAATAGTGAATTTGTCCATGTGTATTACTGGAGAACAGGAAAAGGTGCTTATGAAGGGAAGGATTTTGCTCTATATAAATTTGTTGTTGTTTCTAAAGAAGAATTTGGTTCTTCTTCTTCGTTTCAATTTTATTATATACATGATAGACAAGGGAAAATATTGTTTCTAATGAGTTTTCAGATATAACTGATATGTTGAAGCTATTCATGATTAATCTTCAGAGATTGAATACCAAAGATTATGATGACACTAAGGTTCAAGATAGTACGGTTGACTATTGTAGCCATTACAAATCATTATTTCTATCCTCTCCAATCAACATGACTGTTAAGAAAGAGCTAAAAAAACTGAACAAAAGTAACAGAGAAAACATTTCTAAGAGATAATATCAAGTATTAAAGGATTTGCATGATAATACAAATATAATGGTGAGGGCATCGGACAAAGGAGGGTCCATTGTCACAGTGGACTTTATGAGAGGGAGGTAAATAAACTCCTTGCTGATCCAGTCACCTATAAGAGATTAGTTGTTGATTCCTCTGAGAATATTAGAAGGTCTCTTGTTCAGATTTTGCAAGTGGGATAGTCTATAAGGGTGTTGTTATCCCAAAGACACATTGAGTTCTTAAATCCCAGATATCTAAAATGTGATATTTTCCATGTTTTGCCTAAAACCCATAAGATGAAATTTCCCCCTCAATTACTTCCTATACTTTCTGGTTTAGGGTCCCTGCTAGAACATTTGGGATATTAATTTAATTACTTTTTACAGGGTATATTCAGGATGACCAGGAAGTCTTGCGAATGATCAAAGATGAAAACCATGTTACTCACCTTTTCTTTAGCTCCAGCACAGGTCTCAGACCTTTTCAATGATTTCAAAGACTATTGAGGCCTGTAATTGGGCCTTAACGGTCATGTGGGTAATGCAGGCATCTTTATGGGTTGTGATGCTGACGTGACCCATATGACTGCTGAGGCTGAATTACAAGCCTCAGAAGTCTATGATGTCATTGAAGAGGCCGAAGACTGCACCAGAGTCAAGGAGAGGTGAGTAACATTGCTTTTATGTTGGGTCACCTCCCCTGGGCCTCTGATCAATATACTCTGGGGTCTGAAGAGACATGTTGCAGCAGATACCAGCCTGTTAAAAAAAATAAAAAAAAAAAAATAAAAAGAATCAATGGACCACTGGGCCCACTGAGGTCCACCACTGGGAAGAAAACGCCACACTGTGTGGGGAGTACCACTTGAACTTTTAAAAAAAGAAGCTAGGTGAATATCTAACTGATATTGGTAAGCCTGAGTTGAGTAACGTGTCAAGAACCTCATGGCATTTTTCAATAAATCACCAGGGTGACACTACTAGTTTATAGATGATGGCCATAGAGTGAGTACAATTTCCACACACAGGCAAGGATTGGAGACAAACTCCTCATGCTCATATGCAAGACTTCTCCCGAGCTGCACCACTTCTCTGGAATGCTCTACCCCCGAAAATCAAATTAACTCCCAATTTCTACAGTTTCAAACGCAAACTAAAGACACATCTTTTCAGACAGGCATATCATAATTTCTTACGTAAACCCTTCCGTACTATAAATAGAATCCCCAAAATTTAACCCTCCTCTGTCCCCGCTCCCATGTTTCCCCACATGATATGATGCCATTTCGGGCTAACTTTATAGGTCTAAGCTCCATCCACATGTTAAAGGACACGACTGGTGATGGCTCATAAAGTTTTATGTTTGTGTAATGACAGTAACCTCTATTACAGAATTATTTGACCCCCTGTATAAGCACTGCTGCCCCTGCTACCTCTTATGTCACCCCCTCTACCTCATAGAGTGTAAGCTCTTGTGAGCAGGGCCCTCAGTCCCATTGTGTGAAATGACTTTCTTTGTTAGGGCTCGTTCACATCTGCGCCCGGTCACCGTTCATGCAGGTTTCCGATTCCTGCAGAAAACTGAGCAGGAGATGGAAACCTACAGAACTCTTTCATACCCATTCATTTGAATGGATTTGAAAGATGTCCGGCCGTGAGCGCCGGTGAGCGTTTTACGCTCTCCGCCGCGAAACTTTTTTTTTTTTTTTAAATCAGACACAGTCGGACATGCAGTACTCTGTGTCCGATTGAAAAAAAAAAAAAAACGGTTTCGCGCCGGAGCGCATAAAACGCTCACCAGCGCTCACGGCCGGACCCGGTCGGACAGCTTTCCGTCTTCTGCATGCAGAAGATGGAAAGCTGAGAACGGACTCCGGGCGCTAGTGTGAACCTAGCGTAATGCATCTGTCTGTATGCGAACCCTACAAATTGTACAGCGCTGCGGAATATGTTGGCACTATATAAATAAAAAATTTTATTATTACTATTATTATTATTATTATTATTATTATTCCTCAACAGAGAAACTTTCTGGGTTACAACTCTGGAAATGAGATCACAGATGGATTTGACTCAATTTTATTATGTATTTATTAACTGACACTATTCCTAGTTTGTTACATTT
This sequence comes from Leptodactylus fuscus, assembly GCF_031893055.1. Taxonomy (NCBI): domain Eukaryota; kingdom Metazoa; phylum Chordata; class Amphibia; order Anura; family Leptodactylidae; genus Leptodactylus; species Leptodactylus fuscus. The sequence continues at coordinate 113,474,188 of NC_134269.1, read as the reverse complement.
TGTCCAGTTCTAAGTTTACTTACTTATAAGTATAAACATATGCTGCCCTCATTGGTCATGTGATCAGCTGTCAGTTTCTATTTAAGTATAGTAGATACCTCTTTACTAATTATTATTGATTTAAACTAATTAGTGTGGGAAATTTCACCATGAGTTTACTGTACATTGTATTTTAATATGACTCCATAAGATATATTTTTTTATTTTTGCAAATACTGGATCTTAACCTCATTGAAGTTTTCAATATTAGAACTTTCTAACAACAATGGATTGCTTATTTATTCCTCTTACTTGTATAGTGCCAACATATTCTGCAGTGCTCTACAGACATTGCCATTTAGCTCACCACAGGAGTCTCTATCAGGTAAACGTTTCATTATGTTAGGAAGAAAACCACTCAAGGAAATGCATCACGATTTAATGAATTTGAAGTTAAAAACATGGCTTGGGTTCATCAGAGGACACAAGGAGACACTACTTTCCATCGTAGCTATATGATCCTGACCAATAACTCAGTCCTTATGGAACCAAAGAGATAGAGTTTATTTTAAGGAAAAATCAGTAAGGCTTGGTTCACACATCAGTATGCCATCCGTTCGTTTGAATTCAGTTTGAGACTAAAAATGACTGATGCACATACTGATTGTATACGGACACCTTTTTATGCTGATAGCAAACGCTGTCAGTCCCCTAGAGGACAGATAAGGGGATTGAAGGTAGCAATTGTACACAGAGTAGAGATAAGGACATTTATTATATGAGATAAGGACATTTATTATATGTCCTTATCTCTACTCTGTTTACAATTGCTACCTTCAATCCCCTTATCTGTCCTCTAGGGGACTGACAGCGTTTGCTATCAGCATAAAAAGGTGGATAGCATACTGATGTGTGAACCAAGCATAAATTGGATTTTTTTTTCAATATGTAATGGTCTGTCCAGAGCTTATGAAGATAAAACTGTGGCTCCACCCAAATCAACACAACTTGGCACAATTTTAGATAAAGGTGTGCATAAACTTAAGGCTGGGTTCAAACAGGGTTTTTTGGTCCGGTATTTGACGAGGAAGCTACCTCAAATTTCAGACCAAAAAACAGCTAGCTGTGCCTGGATGCCGATGCAGTGCAACGGCATCCAGTCACAGCATTCCACTTTGGATTAGGCCGCCTCCTCACAGATCAGCCTCTGGCAGAACCAGCGTTGATTGGCCAAATGCTGTACTCTGTATGGCATTCGGCCAATCAACGCTGGTCAATGCATTCCTATGGGAAAAAGTCAGCTTGCACATATCACAAGCTGACAGGGATCCCGATGAGATAGACCCCCAAAGAGCTGGGTGAGTAACATTCCCACCTAAATAAAGGTAATCCCTAGCTAACCCTGCCTGTACATCTATCCCTGTCTCACAGTCACATAGTTCACAGTCTCAAATTAACCGAATGTTAAATCAACCATTCGTATAAATTGGAGGTCACCTGATTTAGCCAGCCAATTACTTTTTCAGTTTTTTTTTATGCCGCCGTTGTCGTAGTTCCTGTCCCACCTCACCTGCACAGTTATTGGTGCAAAAAAAGCGCCAGGGAAGGTGGGAGGGGGGATACGAATTTTTTGTGCGTTTGCCTCATGGTATTCAATTGGAATCGAATACCTCGAACGGCCTGATATTCGATCGAACAGTGTTTGCTCATCTCTATTTATAATCATCATATAATCATGTTCTTAACTTGTGAGACACATATCTGTACACGTCCACCATAGAAAGGACATATATGTAATCTATGGTTTAGAGAATACAACTATATTTCATATAGAATTAGTAACAGTAACTAAAGAAAAATATCTGCCCCCCATTATCACTATGTAATTTCACATATTTGCAGTCCTGGGAACCTCTAGGTACATTTACACACATGTACTTGGATTTTATTAGCAGCTCTTTATGATAAGCTCAACTTTTGACTGCGGGCTTTTTGTTCTATAAATGTGAATGAAGACATCTGCTGTGGAATTTTTCTTGCCTTAAGGTCTACAGAATAGTGTTACTAATGACCTCATCACTAATTATAATAAATAGTAAATCACTTTCTCACTATAAAAAGGTACACATTATTAATATAGGATTATTAGTTGCATGGTTAACAACAGCAGCTAGTACAGTAAGGATGAAAGTATAATTAATGGAACAGTTATCTAATACTCTATGATGTCTTAGAACACTTATAATAAGACGAGATCTCTATGATCATGCATGTATTTAGGGGCCACTGTATCTTTGCAGGGAACTTGAGTCATTTTGTAAATACACTGTTAGTAACTTGGTAATTTTGCAGATCAGCAATAAAACATTTCTATGTGTGAACCTTGGCTGTCAGGCAAGTAGAGACCTTTACTTATTGCTTTACCACATTTCATTTATAGATCAGCACATAAGCTCTTAATCTTCCAAGCATTTCCAATTGCTATTTCATTGAAGTTAATAGGTGGACCTCAAAATGTCACCAGATGGTGTAAAACTCTTGAGAATGTCTAGAACTTTTTCTAATGACAAGATTTTACTGAGAGACAAAACAATTAGATTACAGTAAACTCATTTACATAAAGAAATACAGTGTTCTTTTCAATGTGGAAAGATTTATGGCCTTTATTGTCTCCATAAAACTGAAGACATATTTTGTTGGTGACATAAGGTTACAGCTTAGGAAACACAAAAATGTAATCTTAGAAAATAAATGCAGCAACAACTCTCATAAGTTAAAGTATAAAAAGTTAACAGTCTCATCCCAGATTCAGGTCAAAGGATTGGGTTTGATTTGTGTGAAAAACTATAGAAACCAATGCCGCATCAACCATATTAATGCAATATCCTACAACAAACATATTTAGAGGATAGACCCAATGCATGTACATGAAATATGAGGTGTATTTTTCCAGGATATGGCAGGTTGAAAATCAATATCAAACTAAAGGGGTTTTCTGGATCTTATTGATTGTTGACCTATCCTTAAGGTTAAAGATCAGCAGAGGTCCGGCACCTGAGACTTTGACAGCTCCGCAGTTTGATAAGGTTACAGCATTTGCATAACCCAGGGGTGAACCATTTGTTTCTGACGCCTGAAGCAGACGTCAGAAAGCCGCCCGAGTAGAGGGGGCGGGGCGGTCCGAGCGGAGGGGACGGGGCCTAGCGGAGGGTGGGGCCTAGCGGAGCGAGCGTCTTAACAGGCAGAGAGGAGGCATGGAGAAGACCTGCTCTCTGCCTGAGCGTGAGGAGCGGCCGCTGAAGCAGCGCTGCTCCAGTGACCTCCCCAATCCACCACTCAGTGACGGTGACCCTAAGCCAGTCCAGGACAGCTTATCCTGGACTGGCTTAGGTCAGCAAAAATGCCACCCTCCCTGGGGCCCTGGCACAGCGCCGCCTGAAGCGGTCGCTTCAGATCGCCTCATGGGAGGTGCGGCACTGGCATAACCACTGTAGCTTTATCAGTACTTATAAAGAACAGTGCCATACATTTATATAAGAGCCGTAGTTGGCATTCACTTAAAACCGAAACATACCAGTATCTCTGGCCCTTTTTAGTGAGTGAGAAGTCTTGGAGAGCCACTTGAGAATGGCACAGAAACTCAGACATGACTGGTTAAATTTAAGTTGTTCAGTCAGATTTGGGGCAGGAAGTTTTAACGGAGGCAACAATCTCAACAGAAGTAACAAAGATCGTACAGGAGGAGCAGGGACTTGGATCCTCTCCACCAGTCCCAGTCATTTGGACAGGAATTGTACGTAGACTTTGTTCTCTTAAGGCTGCACTACTCACTACCAATTTAGAGTGAGGGGCATCTCAAGTACAGATTGCTTTATCCATTTAAGTCTACAGTGTTAACTGTTCCAGCCTCCCCAGTCTCATGTCACTACTCACTGCTGTAGGGGGTTGTGCTTATACATATACTTCCTCTTCCTTGAGAAGGTGCCCTAGTTTAAGAGCACCCAAATTTATAGACCAGGTCTACATCATGATGCTGCATACAGCAATAGCAACATGCTCCCCTGTGACATTGCAGCCTATGAATACAATCATCCATCACTGTACATACAGATTCAGACAGACAGGTACATATTGTACATATACACACATATAGACAAGGGAGCATTAGGGTCAGGGATTGATGTGAGCACTGCAAATTTTATACAGCACTATAAGCACCTGTTTTATCATTCAAAACTATAAAAAAAAAAAATCTATCCACTTTTTAGTAAAAGATTTGCTTGTTGGGGGTGACTTTCTGTAAAAAATATTCCTTTTGAGATACATTCAAGACTATCTTGTATGTTAGATTGCTCAAAGTAGCTGCCAATTGTCTTTACACACTATTTACATAATCACAATCCACTTCATAGATTCATAGATAGCAGACTGTATAGCAAAAACCCTAGCAGCATGCATGACCAATGACCACACAACTATGCAGTTACAGGAGAGGTATTACCTTCAAAAGTATGCAATTATTGACATGTAGGTGCCTCAAAGTTAGAACACAGCCTTAGATGTTCACACATATTATACACATCATATACACTCATTTGCACACCTTAAAAAGGGTCAAGCCTGCAGGTCAAAACGTCTCTGACTCAAAATAAACTAGCTTGCAATAATGCATATTGACCAACATACTATAGAGTGTATTATCAATTGCTTGAATATTTACCAAGTTCCATAAAAAATAAAAATAAACCTTTATTTTTAATTTATTTGGTCAATTTAAACATTATAACTTGGCTATGAGGATTTCCCTCAGCCATAAAAAAACAGGGTTGTAGCAAAGAGCTACACAATTCAGTACATTATTAAGTATCAAGACGTCTGTTTATACAAAACAATGAGTACATACCAGTCCATATTAATATACCAGAAGAGTATTTACAGTAGATAAAATTAACAAAGGGTAACAATTAAAACCCAGACCCCTCCTATGGCCCTTTTTGTTTCTTCTCCATGAGAACTATGCATCTCCATTCCAAGTACAAAACCGATCATCTTATTTTTATTTACTGTACAAGGTAAGATCAGGTAGAACATTCTGAAACCTCTAACCTTCCCAACAACCATTGTAACTCCATTCTTCTTCCATCTTCCATGTAGTTGTCACCCTACGCCTAGCAAAAACTCCAGGTTACCCCACAGAATCATAATTTTACGATACAGGTGTTTAAAACAAATGCGGACTGCCTTCCATTTAGCTACAGTATACATAAACAGCAAAGATTTTTTATTTTTTATTTTTTTTTTTTTTTTTTATGACAATGGGAAGTTTACCATCCCAAGGCGTCACAAGTTGGGAGGCATAGTTGGAGTAAATATTAGGGTTGATGCCAGTCAATAAAATGGCAAAAAATTCTTGCTACATTACAATTTCTTTATAATGTCTTTTGGCAATGTTAATTAACCCCTTCCCAACATGCGCCGTAATAGTACGGCGCGTGTCGGGTCTGTAACTATGGCGACCGCCCGGGAGCCGGGCGGCCGTCATAGCCGCCGAGTGTCTACTGCTTTAAGCAGTAGACAACCGGCTCTAATGCCTACGATCGGTCCCCGGACCAATCGGAGGCATTAACCCCTCCGGCGCTGCTGTCAAAGGCGCCGGAGGCGCCATCTTCCCGGCGGCGCATGGGCGCCGCCATTTTGGCAGGGATCGCCGGCTCCTGGAGCATGCTCCAGGGCCGACCCCCCGTTGCCATGACAGCCGGGAGCCTTGTTAAGGGCTCCCAGCCAGTATGCAAATTCTCTTTTGCAGGCTGGTGTATACAGCCTGCAAAAGAGATGATGATTTTTTGCAATGCATTGCAATGCATTAGCATTGTAATGCATTGCATTAGTGATCAGACCCCCTGGGGTTCAACACCCCTAGGGGGTCTAATAAATGCAAAAAAAAAAATAAAAAAAAAAGTAAAAAAAAATATAAAAAAATATAAAAAGTATTAATAGTTCAAATCACCCCCCTTTCCCTAGAACACATATAAAAGTAGTTAAAAACTGTGAAACATATACATGTTAGGTATCCCCGCGTCCGAAATCGCCCGCTCTACAAATCTATAAAAATATTTTTCCTGTTCGGTAAACGCCGTAGCAGGAAAAATAGTCAAAAGTGCCAAACCGCCGTTTTTTCACTGTTTTAATTCTGATAAAAATTTGAATAAAAAGTGATCAAAGCAATAACATTTCCCGAAAATGGTAGAACTAAAAAGTACACCCGGCCCCGCAAAAAAAGACGCCCTATGCATCCCCGTACACCTATGTATAAAAAAGTTACGGCCGTCGGAATATGGCGACTTTTAGAAAAAAAAATTTTTAACACCGTTTTGGAATTTTTTTTAGGGGTCAAAATGTAAATAAAACCATATAAATTTTTTTGAAAAAAATTAGCCCTAAAAATGTGTTTTTGAGTTTTTTTTAAACTAGTTCCTGTGTCTGCACCACACATGTGACCTAGCTTCCTGTTCTCAGAAAGAGGAGGGGGAAATGAGTGAGGTATGTGAAGGCTAGGGGACTGGTCTCACCATCTATTTATAGAGATGTATGTCCAATGCCTAGCTGTATCGGGAGCGCGCACGCCGCTGGCTTTGCATATGAAACCCCGCCCACCAATTGATGCAAGAAAACCAGGAAGAAAGAAGAGTTTACAGCAGCGAAGACTGGTGAGTAAGCGACATGGGAATACCCCTTTAAGGGCCTCGCGCTTCTAACCGACCGATCCGACCTGCGTTTTGTTAGGTCCAGGCCGTGGGGCCCCCGGGGCATTGCCAGGCTCGCCCGACCCTGGATCCGTCCCTGAATCTTATTGCTTTCTTGCCTAGGCAGCCATACCTCATATTCTTGCTTTGTACATGATCATTGCCAATTGTTTGCCTCAGACAAGTTGGCCTGGAACCTGGTATATACTTGTCGAAACCGGGTAGTAAGGGTCTGCAATTTATCTCTAAATAAATATAAATTCTTCTGCACACACCATTAGTACTGAAGAAGTATAGTGATTTATTTTACAGCAGTGTACACGCCATTGACACAATGCAAAGAAATAATTTTTGAAAAAAGGCAAACTAGATCAATCACTGTTGACGTTTCGGTCGTAAGACCTTCATCGGAAAAGATCTAGTGCAGGACAACATAGGGAATAGTGTCAGGGCCCAAACGAGTGTGCGGTACCACTGTTACTCTATATTGTAATTTATCTCTAGTCAACTTTTTCTGGCTTGAAACATAAGATATCGATTTTTCCTGCATGACCACTTTAGACGTATCCCTGTACAACTGGGGAGAGTACACTGCATCATATACAAGCCACCAATTTAAAAACTGAAGGATTCAGGATTTCGTTAGCCAAGAAAAAGGGAAATCTTCCCAAAGAATCCCTTTGACTGGTGGTCTCTAAGCTGATAACTGGGGAGTGATCAGATATTATAATGTCACCATTTATGCTCCATTTTTATTTTTCCTGTGCAAAAATATGTTTGCAGTCAAACAGCTTTATTGCAATACACTATCCCTATCTAAAACATTACACAGAAATCAAGTGGATAAAAAATGCAACCAACTGTACTGTATATTAGACAGGAAGGAGTGTAATATTAAATTCAACCACTAGAGGGCCAGTTGGATCTATGCTCTTTATTTTCTCTGCTCTTGGGGGGAAAAACAACACAGAGAGAAATCAATGTAGCAATTTACTAATGCAATGCATAAATCATTATATAACATCATCATAGAAAAGTATCATTATACAATATAGTACAGGTTTCAATCTTCAACACTAATTTAGTAAGTACACCTATAAATTCCTCATAACATTATGGAATACGTAAGCAATACGTTAACATACTTTACAGAGGTAGAATATTTAGTGATACATTTGCTAAGGCAACCAAACCTACTGTAAAGTGTTTTATACATTACATACAATAAGACCAGTCACAAGAACTCTTCAGGCATCATCTGGATCCCTTTTACATCATCTCTCAGCAGGGTGCCAGGACCACTTACATGAGCTATGTTTTCACACCCCTGTGCTCACTGGGCATCTGTCTGAATATACTCCATGGGTCTTGTCTGATGATGTCATGTCACCACAGTGACTCAGAAGACAGCAATAGGGATAGTTAGCCAGTGAAATGGGGAGGAATTCCTGCATGTGTATGATATGTATAGCTGTGAGTGAGTTTTCATACACTTTTGGGTAATTTGGGCTTTGTATTTTCATCATTGTACCCTGATTTTGTGTTTATTGTACTGTTTTATATACAGACATACCTATTATGTATAGGGTTTAGTGTGTTAGTGTTAAACATTTCATTATTTTACATGATGTGGAAGGTAACACAAGTGTTAATATAAGGGAAACTGGCTTATAAAACGAATCATTAATACAATGTATCAATATAGTAGACAAGAATAAGATAAGTATCCTTCTGTCACCCACCACCTGTACTGGGTCCAGGGGGCTCCACAGGACAGATCTGACCCTTCTAATCAGCCTGTCAAGTCTATTTCTGTCCCTGGTTGATATACTGCTCCTCCAGCAGGCTACTCTGAAGAAAGATGGCTGATGGCACTAGAGAGTTGTAAGAGACCCTAAGAAGTGGCCCCTGGACTCCAAAGGTCCTCAGCCTCCTGAGCAGGTAGAGCCTGCTATGATCCTTTCTGTACAGTGCATCCATGTGATCAGCCCAATCCAGCTTAGTATTGAGGAACCCACCCAAGTAATTATAGGTCTTGAATATCTCAATGCCCGTCCCCTGGATGTCCACTGGTTTTGGAGCATATCACCACTTGTAAAAGTCTAGCACCATCTCCTTATTCTTTCCAGCATTAATCCTGAGGTCGTTCTGCTGGCACATTCCACAAAATCCCAGTATAATAAATATTAATAGCCATATTATTGCCATTTTAACCACATGAGGACCGCCGTACGTAAATTTACGGCCTCATGTGCTGGTACCTAAAGACCGGACTATTGCCGAAATACGTCCGGCCTTTAGGTACCTTTCTGGCGGGGGGAGGGGTGCGGGGGGGACAGGGGTTAGGTGTTACTAACACCTAACCCCTTCCTCCATAACGTCCAGTCGGAACTGAGTCCGACTGGACGTGTTAACCCTTTCGATCGCGCCGTCAAACATCGCGGCGCGATCGAAAGGGATCCGCCGACAAGTTAACCAGATCGGCACCCCCCGCGGCGAGATCGGGGGGTGCCGATGTCAGTAGAAGGTAGTCTGGGGTCTGGCCAGTGACCCCAGACTACCGGAGCCCCCACATACCTGGTGATCCTGCCAGGCGGTGGAGGAAGTGAGCGATGTGTCTCACTTCCTCTGCAGCTTACAGGACACGAGCAGGCTCATGTCCTGCTCGTGTCCTGTCTGCTACTGTGTAGAATCAGCTGATGCTTTCATCAAAGCATCAACTGATTCAAGTGTCCTAAAGGGACACATGAAAAAGTTAAAAAAAAGTTAAAAAAAAATAAATAAAGTGTATGAAAAAAGTAATAAAGTTCTAAAGTCCAAAAATCCCTTTTTTCTATACAAAATGAATTATATAAAAAAAAGCACTAAAAATTAAAAAAAGCAATGCATATTTGGTACCGCCGCGTCCGTAACAACCTGTACAATAAAACTGAAATAATATTTAATGTACACGGTGAACGTCGGAAAAAAAAAACGGAAAAAACTCGCCGGAAATAATGATTTTTTGCCATCTCATCCTACAAAATATGCTATAAAAAGTGATCAAAAAGTCATATTCACCCCACAACAGTGCCAATAAAAAGCGCACATTTTCCCGCAAAAAATAAGCCCTCAACCAACACTGTCAACCGAAAAATAAAAATGTTACGCCTCTCAGAAGATGGCGATGCAAAAATCACTGATTTATGTCCCCAAATGTGTTTTTGTTCTGCAGACTTAGTATCGCATAAAAAAATAACATAAATGAGGTATCGACGTAACCGTACCGACCCGCAGAATAAAGGACACATGTTACTTATGCTGTACGCTGCATGGCGAAAAATTTAAAATGTAAAACTCAATGCAGGATTGATTTTTTTTTTTTTTTAATCCAGCAAGAAAGAGTTAATAAAATGTAATCAGTAAGTTGTAGGCACCCAAAGATGGTGCCATTACAAAATGCATCTCATCCTGCAAACAACAAGCCCTTATATGGCCATGTCACCAGAAAAATAAAGAAAATATAGCATCTAGCAATGTCAAGGCAAAAACCCCCAAAAATCGCCAAATTATTAGAACACAACTGGCTGCGGCAGATAGGGAATATATAAGCTGTGCGAGCGAATATCAGGGGACACCTCAGATTTACAGCTTATGAGCGAAAAAACACCAGAAGTGACCCCCAAAGTGACCCCCAGAGTGACTCCCCCAATCATAGGAGCTACTGGGACATAGTAGGGAATTTGGTGTCTGCAATGTTCTCCGCACAGCTTATATATTCCCTCTTCGCCATCCGCTGTGCAGTCACGTCCGGATACTAATACTCACTACACCCCCTGATAAATTCTTTGAGGGGTGCAGTTTTCAAAATGGGGTCACTCCTTTGGGGAATCCACTTTTCTGGTACCTTACAGGCTCTACAAACATGACATGGCATCCAGATACCAAACATCAAAATCTGTACTCCAAAAGCCGCATCGCGCTCCTTCGCTTCTGCGCCCTGCTGTGCGCCCAAACTGCAGTTTATGACACATATATGACACTGGTGTACCCGTTATATCGGACGTAATGTCATATGTGAGTATAAACTGATATTAGGGCACAGCTGGACGCAAAAGGGAAGAAGGGTTATTGGGTTTTTGGAGCACAGACGGTTTGGTTTTTGGATGCCATGGCACTTTTGTAGATCTGATACGCCAGTAAAGTGGAATCCCCTGATATGAGACCTTATTTTGGAAACTACACCCCTGAAGGATTTCTCCAGGGGTACAGAGAGCATTTTTAACCCCCAAGTGTTGCTATAACTTATTATCCATAAATGAATACGAAGCTCATTGTGAAAGGTGAAAATGACCATTTTTCCAGGAATACGTCATTTCAGTGCGTAATATGTTGTGCCCACCTTGTATCAGAGATGAACGCTCTAAAAGCTGTTGTGCCCAGGATACCCGCTTACCAGTTTTTGGAGTGTCTCTGCTGACATAAGTTGGGCACAACATATTGGGCACTAAAATGGCGAATCTCTGGAAATTTTTCATTTTTAACTTCTCATTATCAGCTGTGATTTCATTTCTGGAAACTAAATAAATGCAACACTCAGGGGTTAAAAATGCTCGCTACACCACTTGATAAATCCCATGAGTGGGCTAGTGTCCAAAATGGGGTGACATGTCTGCGGATTCCACTTTATTGGCAATTCAGGGGCTTTGCAAAAGTGGCATGGTGTCCTAAAACCAAACTGTGCTCCAAAAACCAAAATAGCGCTCCTTCCCTTCTGTGCCCGGCTGTGCCCAAACAGCCATTTATACCCACATATGGCATTAAGACCGTTATCCGGGGTACACCAGTGTCATACATGTGGGCATACACCGCTATTTGGGTACCCAGCAGGGCGCAGATGTGAAGGAGCAATATGTGCTTTTGGAGTGCAGATTTATATTCTTTGTTTTTGGACACCACATCACATTTGCAGAGGCCCTAAAATTGTCCCTACAAAATGGGGTCACTTCTTGGTGAATTCCAGTTTACTGTCACCTGTGTAGTTTCTAAAATGGGGTCACAATGGGGGGTTTCCATTGTATTGATACTTTAGGGGCTCAGCTAATGCGACATGGCACCTGAGAACTATTCCAGCCACATCTGCTTTCTAAAAGCCAAATAACGCTCTTTCCATTCTGAGCCCCACCGTATACCCATACAGCAGATTATGGCCACATATGGGGTATTGCCGTGTTAAGAAGAAATTGTGTAACAAACTCTGGGGGGCTTTTAATTCTTCAGCTACTTGCAAAATTAAAAATATGGCGCTAAATGGACGATTAATTGGAAAAAAAAGTAATTTTTCATTTTTACGTCCCATTGTTAATAAAATCTGTGAATCAGCTGTGAGGCCAAAATGCTCACCAAACCCCTAGATAAATTCTATGAGGGGTGTAGTTTCCAAAATGGGGTCACTTTTAGGGGGTTTCCACTTTATTGGTACACTAGGGGCTCTGCAAATGCGACATGGCACCTGAAAAATATTCCAGCAGAATCTGCCCTTCAAAAGCCAAATAGCGCTCTTTCCATTCTGAGCCCCGCCATGTTCCCATACAGTAGATTATGGCCACATATGGGGCATTTCTGTGTTCAGGAGAAATTGTGTAACGAACTTTAGGGAGCTTTTTTTCCTTTATCCTCTTGTGAAAATGAAAAATTTGGGGCTAAATTGACAGTTTGTTGGAAAAAAAGTAAATTTTCATTTTCATGTCCCAATGTTAATAAAATCTGTGAAACAGCTGTAGGGTCAAAATGCTCACTCTACCCTTTGATATGTTTTGTGGGGGGTGTAGTTTCCAAAATGGGGTCACTTTTAGGGGGTTTCCACTGTATTGGTACTGTAGGGACTCTGCAAATGCGACATGGCACCTAAAAATTATTCCAGCAAAATCTGCCATCCAAAAGCAAAATAGCGCTCCTTCCATTCTGAGCCCCGCCATGTTCCCATACAGCAGAATATGGCCACATATGGGGTATTGCCGTGTTCAGGATAAATTGTTTAACAAACTTTGGGGGGCTTTTACTCCTTTAACCCCTTGTGAAAATGAAAACTTTGGGGATAAAGTGACATTTTAGTAATTTTTCTTTTACACATTCCAATGTTAGTAAAATCTGTGAAACAACTGTACGGTCTAAATGCTCACTATACCCCTTGATGAATTCCGTGAGGGGTGTAGATTCTAAAATGGGGTCACTTTTGGGGGGTTTCCATTGTTTTGGTACGCTAAGGGCTCTGCAAATGTGACATGGTGCCTGAAAATTATTCCAGCAAAATATGCTGTTCAAACACCCAGTGTCACTCCTTCCCTTTCGTGCACTGCCGTGTGCCCAAAAATCAGTTTACACCCACATGTGGGGTATTTCTGTGCACGGGAGAAATTGCATAACAAAATGTGAGATGCATTTTCTCCTTTAACCCTTTGTGAATGTGTTAATTTTAGGTCTAAATGAATGTATTAGTGAAAAAAAATGAAATGTCTAAATTTGACCTCCATATTATTTTTATTCTTATGAAATGCTTAAAGGGTTAACAAACATCCCAAATTCTGTTTTGAATAATTTGAGGGTTGTAGTTTTGAAAATGGGGTGATTTATGGGGGTTTCTATTATATAGGCCTTTATAATTCCTTTCAGAACTGAAGTGGTCCCTAAAAAATTAGTTTGAGGAATTTTCTTGTAAATCTGGAAAATTGCTGTTACACTTGTAAGCCTTGTAACATCCAAAATGAATTAAAAGACGATCAAAAGATGATGCCGATATAAAGCAGAGATATGGGAGATAATATTTATTCATGTATTTGGATGGTATGACTATCTGCCTGAAAAGCAGAGAATTTCACATTTTGAAAATTGCAATTTTTTCCAAATTTCCATCAAATTTGCTAGTTTTTTTATAAATAAATACAAAAATATTGATTAGTGTTTACCACTAACATGAAGTATAATGTGTTACGAAAAAACAATTTCAAAATCACTTGTGTAAGTTAAAGCGTCTCAAAGTTATTGCCATTTAAAGTGACACATGTCAGTTTTGAAAAAAGAGGCCCGGTCCTTAATGTACTTCTGGGCCTGGTCCTTAACCGGTTAACACAGGTATAACCATTGAATATCTTTCTACTTAACACTTTAGAGCATAAGAGCAAACTGAAATGTTCTCAATATTTGACAATAAACAGTATATTTTTATCCAGAATGTGGTGGTTGAAATTTGCAGCTATCCTGTCAAAAAATACCATGGGTAAGAATACTATGTCAGCACTGCTTTGTAAAAGATGATTTTTCTGAGTTGAAAACATACATGAACAATACCAAATAAAAAAATATAACTTGCCTTACAGCAGTCCTGAAAAAAGACAGAAATAATAAGAAAATCATCCTAAATATAACATGTAAGGAATGTTCTGTCACATGTTTAGGACCATTCCTAGGCAGAACTGCTAACTTATCCCCCGAGCAGTGTTTTCTGAGTTATATTTATAGATCTTTTGTATGTTTTCCTTTTATTCGAAGCTATTTTTCTCTCATATCACAATTTGTTCATAATGATTTTAGGTTTAGCATGAATTACACAGGGTTAATTGAATGCCATTAAAATTATCTGTCTAATACAGTTAGGGCCAGAAATATTTGGACAGTGACACAATTTTCGCGAGTTGGGCTCTGCTTGCCACCACATTGGTTTTGAAATGAAACCTCTACAACAGAATTCAAGTGCAGATTGTAACGTTTAATTTGAAGGGTTGAACATAAATATCTGATAGAAAATGTAGGAATTGTACACATTTCTTTACAAACACTCCACATTTTAGGAGCTCAAAAGTAATTGGACAAATAAACATAACCCAAACAAAATATTTTTTTTTTTCAATATTTTGTTGCGAATCCTTTGGAGGCAATCACTGCCTTAAGTCTGGAACCCATGGACATCACCAAACGCTGGGTTTTCTCCTTCTTAATGCTTTGCTAGGCCTTTACAGCCGCAGCCTTCAGGTCTTGCTTGTTTGTGGGTCTTTCCGCCTTAAGTCTGGATTTGAGCAAGTGAAATGCATGCTCAATTGGGTTAAGATCTGGTGATTGACTTGGCCATTGCAGAATGTTCCACTTTTTTGCACTCATGAACTCCTGGGTAGCTTTGGCTGTATGCTTGGGGTCATTGTCCATCTGTACTATGAAGCGCCGTCCGATCAACTTGGCAGCATTTGGCTGAATCTGGGCTGAAAGTATATCCCGGTACACTTCAGAATTCATCCGGCTACTCTTGTCTGCTGTTATGTCATCAATAAACACAAGTGTCCCAGTGCCATTGAAAGCCATGCATGCCCATGCCATCACGTTGCCTCCACCATGTTTTACAGAGGATGTGGTGTGCCTTGGATCATGTGCCGTTCCCTTTCTTCTCCAAACTTTTTTCTTCCCATCATTCTGGTACAGGTTGATCTTTGTCTCATCTGTCCATAGAATACTTTTCCAGAACTGAGCTGGCTTCTTGAGGTGTTTTTCAGCAAATTTAACTCTGGCCTGTCTATTTTTGGAATTGATGAATGGTTTGCATCTAGATGTGAACCCTTTGTATTTACTTTCATGGAGTCTTCTCTTTACTGTTGACTTAGAGACAGATACACCTACTTCACTGAGAGTGTTCTAGACTTCAGTTGATGTTGTGAACGGGTTCTTCTTGAACAAAGAAAGTATGCAGCGATCATCCACCACTGTTGTTATCCATGGACGCCCAGGCCTTTTTGAGTTCCCAAGCTCACCAGTCAATTCCTTTTTTCTTAGAATGTACCCGACTGTTGATTTTGCTACTCCAAGCATGTCTGCTGTCTCTCTGATGGATTTTTTCTTTTTTTTCAGCCTCAGGATGTTCTGCTTCACCTCAATTGAGAGTTCCTTTGACCGCATGTTGTCTGGTCACAGCAACAGCTTCCAAATGCAAAACCACACACCTGGAATCAACCCCAGACCTTTTAACTACTTCATTGATTACAGGTTTACGAGGGAGACACCTTCAGAGTTAATTGCAGCCCTTAGAGTCCATTGTCCAATTACTTTTGGTCCCTTGAAAAAGAGGAGGCTATGCATTACAGAGCTATGATTCCTAAACCCTTTCTCCGATTTGGATGTGGAAACTCTCATATTGCAGCTGGGAGTGTGCACTTTCAGCCCATATTATATATATATATAATTGTATTTCTGAACATGTTTTAGTAAACAGCTAAAATAACAAAACTTGTGTCACTGTCCAAATATTTCTGGCCCTAACTGTATATTGTAGGTTACACTGGCATTCGGTTTGCTTCAATTTTGACTGCTGTATGACACCAGGAAGACTTTTCCAACAGAGAAGAAAATCTGTGTACGATTGTCTTCCTTTGGATCAAACAGCTGTACTAAAGGTACGATATAGAGCTAAAGCAGCCACCGATATGATGACCGTGGCATTCTACTGCAATAGAGTAGTGTGCCTATATTATTGATAGTAAGAATGGGCACACTTTGCATAAAACATATGAACACTTACATAAATTGACGCTAACTTTTCAGCAAACTTTACATAAATCAGTAGTATAAATAAATATATCTTATGTCTCTTTCTGGCTCGTTTGTCTCCTGTCTATACATACTAAAGTGAGGACGGGTTCACATCTGTGTTTGGTGTTCCGTTCAGGGAGTCTTCTTAGGGACCCTCAAATGGAATACCGAATGTATTGACAAGCGGTGAGCACTAAAAGCACACAGACGCCATAGACTATAATGGGATCTGTGTGTTTTCCGGGCGGTCTCCTCACGAGTCATGCGGAGAGGAAAGTAGTTCATTAAGTACTTTCCTCTCTGTATAACTCGTGTGGACAGCACATGGAAAACACACGGACCCCATTAAAATCTATGGGGTCCGTGTACTTTTAGTGCTCACTGCTTATCAATGTGTTTAGTATTCCGTTCAGGGGCCCCCAAGCGGACTGCCCAAATGGAATACCGAACGCAGATGTGAACCAGACCTAACTCTGAAATCTCTGCTGTGTGTACATGAGAAGAGAAACTATATCTGGTCATTGACCATTTGTGTTTTTTAGCAGTTT
The DNA here is from genome assembly GCF_031893055.1 of Leptodactylus fuscus. Classification (NCBI taxonomy): domain Eukaryota; kingdom Metazoa; phylum Chordata; class Amphibia; order Anura; family Leptodactylidae; genus Leptodactylus; species Leptodactylus fuscus. Next base: position 113,457,369 of record NC_134269.1, on the reverse strand, counting down.
ACCCATCTGCATGCTGTAGCTATAGCACTCATTCCTTTTCGAGTTGGTGGAGACTAGCTGCCATTAGAGATGAGAGAGTACTGTTCGGATCGGCCGATCCGAACAGCATGCTCGCATAGAAATGAATGGACGTAGCCGCCGTGAAAACGGAAGTACCAGGTACATCCATTCATTTCTATGGAGCGTGCTGTTCGGATCAGCTGATCCGAACAGTACTCGCTCATCTCTAGCTGCCATGCATTGAACAAGTACGTACAGGAGAATCTGCCCTATAATTTCCCGAATTTTCAGAAACGGCCCCATGGTCATTTAGGACAGGTATAGATACGGATTGATGTGTACTGATGTGAGGAAAGTGCTTTGCTTATGATATAAAGCTCCACATTCAGCTCTAGCATCCTACCTTGCCTGCTTTTCTTCTCTCATCTCCTGTATTTCCTCCTCACTACTCCCTCACCCCTGCATAGACAACTATAGACATGACTTATCTGAGTCATGTGACCTGCAGTCCATCTGTGATAGGTAGTTTACTAATGGAAAGGAGAGGTGGGGCAAGGAAACAGCCTTATAAGAGTGGAAAGAGGCATTTGTCTTGGATAATACTATAGTGCTAAGTTTCATGTAACCACCTGTACTATTCATTTATGTATTTATGGGTGTGTTTTTAACATGCACGTCCAGAAAGGTGTATGGCTAAGGCCCTATTCACATCTGCATTCCGGTTTCTGTTCAGGGAGTCTTCTTGGGGACCCCCCAAACTGAAAACCAGTTACCTAAGGAAACCCGTGGACCCCATAGATTATAATAGGATCCATGTAGTTTTCACTTGGTCACTGCACGAAACATGCAGAGAAAAGTGCTGCTCTGCATTTTATGTTTCTTTGATCTCAATTGGTTTTTGAAGACGAAGTCCTCCAGAAAGCTAAGGCACCACATTGCAGAAATGCAGCTTTTTTGTTGTTGCAGATTTGGTTTCAGTGAGTGAAATGTAAAATAATTACTTCTGTCCATACTGATGTATGGGTATGACAGATTTTAGTAAGTCAATGTTTTTTGAAGCAGATTTTCCAGGTTCATCAGTGTGTCAATAACCCACGTCAAAAATCACATTGTGTAAAAAAAAAAAAAAAAAAAAAAGCGTCAAAAACCGTTCTTAGTTTCTGAAGCAGGAACATACTGTGTGAACGTTCTCTGAAAGTGGCTTTATATCTGGAATAGATAACAAGGTTCTAAATCTACTATGCATTTCATGTCTTTCTAAGCACTACATTTTTACGGTATGTTCTCAGCTGCAAACCTCGCCATTTAAATAAACATACAAGGTTATCTTTTTAAAGTGAGAAATTGGCTTCACTGTCCTAAGTTCATATGGCATGCTCCTTCATCTTACTACAGTATGTTTGACAAATGCAGCGCTCCTGAATCCCCCTGCAGGGCACTATATACAGACAGCCAAATGAAAGGCAAGGCAAGCTCATGCAGCGATTCAGTTCATCTCCCTACTGCTATCCTGTACAACAGTCTCTGAAATACAGTGTTAAAATCAAAGCAGGCTGCTGCCCTATAAGTCTATTAAACACAATTATTTGGGTTGCTACAATTGATATTCAACAATGAACATTAAAAATGTATAATTTACAATATCTCCATTTATATTCCTCAACGTTCAGTCTTTACCATAAGATATGAATAGAATTAGAAAACAAACATCGGATACTTGATATAACTAAACAAACTCCTCATTTGTCTTCCAGCAACAAAATTCTTTCAAGAATTTCTAATAAATAATAGTAAAATAAGTAACTTATCTTGTTTTTAAGGATATCCCGCTCTACAATTACATTCTATAAGTCTGCTGTAGAAACATTTAAAATCTAAACCTTAAGATTTAAATCTAAACCTCAAGAGGCACTTTCATAGACAATATTCAGTATTTTTAGGTATGTACAAATATATCAGCTCCGTTCATCTTACATCAAATTTCTCATGAAATCAAAACAATACAATATCATGATATGTCAGTAAAATCCTTGACAGGCTGAAACTCCTATCAATAACGAGCGACTGGCTAAACTTAAATAGGACCTTTCATCATTTGGGGCACATGCGGTTTTATATACCACTAGAAAGCAGACAGTGCTCTGAATTAAGCGCACTGTCGGCTTTCACGATCTGTGCCCCCAGTAAAAAGCTATTGGTGCCGGTACCATAGCTCTTTACCGTCAGAAGGACGTTTCTGACAGTCAGTCAGGAACGCCCTTCCTCATAGCAGCACTTATCGCGCTGTACTGTGAGAGCGGGGAGGAACACCTCCCTCTCCTCACAGTACTCGTCCATAGATGCTCTCACAGTACAGCGCGATAGGCGCTGCTGTAAGGAAGGGAGTTCCTGACTGACTGTCAGAAACACCCTTGTGACGGTGAAAAAAATTGCAACAAAAAAAACGCAACAAAAACCGCTACAAAAAAAGCTGCGTTTCCACAACATGGGGCTTTAGCCTTATCCTACTTATGTATCACCTCATTAATTGTCTTTGTACCACTTTGTTATTGTTGTGTTGTATTATTCAATTGTAAAAGAAAAAAAATTGCAATTATTCAGTTGACTGAAGGAGACTCTGTGCTTTGAAAGCTTGCAAATTTTTCTGGTTATGCAATAAAGGTATCATACCTACAATAGCAGTATTGTATTCACAAGAAGATCATAATGTGTCCATTTAAGAGAAAGGGTAAGGGAGGACACATCTATATATGTATGTCTGTGTATATAAACACACACAACATATGCAATCTAATGAATAAACATCTTTAATAAATCCCCATAGACATTTTCATATGAATATTGAAATATAACATGATTCACGCTGAGGTAAATATATACATTACTAGCAATACTGTCATAAAATGCATAAGTCAAAAATAAGAATGATACATTGATTAGGTAACTATACAAATAATATAAAGGAAGTAAGAATTTATTACTTACATTAAACTGTATTTACTGCAATAAAGGAGGACTTTCTAACATATGTTAATATTTGATTTGTTATCTACCAGATGCTAAAGACCTATATTAATAATCATTGCATGAGTCTGCATGATACACGGTTCTCAAATGTCAGGCCACATCAGATGGTAGCCATCTGCAAAATCTGCATTTGGCACTGTTGTTTCTATTTATTACATCAGCCTTATTGGCCCCCATTCACACATACCAGATTTTTGCAGGTAGAGCTCAGTTTTGCATTTCTCTTGGGCCTAACTCTTTTCTATCATCCACCAAAAGATCATTTGTTTTTGTCATGCAGCAAGGCTCCTGGCAATTCTGGCCGCTTATTGCAGAATCCACTATACAATGCAAATGTGCCTTTAATAACTTCCTCGGGGAATAGGTCCCAGATTTTCATGAACAATATCTTGCCATGAAAGGTTACATAGGTTAAAAATGTTGTTAGCCATATGCAAACAAATAAGATGTCTCTTCAAAGAAATCTATTTTACTCTCAAGACTTGGGTTCTAAGCGATATTTTCTTTGTACAATGATTCACTATCTCTCCAGAATGTGGGAGCTCATCCCCCATCTTTCCTTTTTCTCTGCATATTCATGTAGCAGATCCGGGTGTGTGTGTGTTGTCTTTTACAAGTATTATAATGTTTTACTTAATCTCAAGAACTATAATTAACTACTCTAAGAACACGACAGCCTCATATTATAGATAGTTCTCTTTCCAGTTTGTTATGAACCACAGCTGTTATGGGGTCTACTGAGTTCCCCAGCTGTAGAAATGTGGTATGAATAAAATATACATAACTGACTACTGCATTTGCCTAGAGATGTGTGTTATTTTCATTGCATTCATTATATCTTGACTTCTTTTGAACAAACCAACCTTATTGAAATTAAACAGACCAGATAGATAGATAGTAAGATACATACAAGTGCAAAAGTAAATAAGTTATTTGTTTTTTGAGTAATTCAATTGAAAAAGTGAAACCTATATATTATATTGAGTCATTACAGAGTGATTTTTTTCAAGTGTTTTCTTTCTGTTAATGTTGATGATTATGGCTTACAGCCAAGGAAAACCCAAAAATCACTATCTCAGAAATTTAGATTATTACATAAGACCAACAGAAAAAAAAATATTGAACACAGAAATGTGGGCCAAATGAAAAGTCTGTCCAGTAAATGCCCTCAATATTTGGTGGGGGCTCCTTTTACATGAATGACTGCATCAATGCAGCAATGTGGCCTGGAGGGATCAGCCTGTGGCACTGTAGAGGTGTTATGGAAACTTAGGTTGTATGATAGCAGCCTTCAGCTCATCTGCATTGTTGGGTCTGGTGTCTCTTATCTTCCTCTTCACAATACACTATAGATTCTCTTTGGTCAGGAGAGTTTGCTGGCCAATCAAGCACAGTGATACTGTGGTTATTAAACCAGGTCTTGGGACTTTTGGCAATGTGGACAGGTGTCAAGTCCTGTTTGAAAATGAAAATTTCATCTCCAAAAAACTTGCCGGTAATGGGTAACATGTAGTGCTATAGAATTTCCTAGTAGACAGATGCGCTTACTTTGGTCTTGATAAAACACAGTGGACCTATACCAGCAGATGACATGGCTCCTCAAATCATCACTGATAGTGGAAACTTCACACTAGACCTCAAGCAGCTTGGATTGTGTACAACAGCATCTCCACTTTTCCTCCAGACTCTAGGATTTTGATTTCCAAATGAAATGCAAAATTTACTTTCATCTGAAAACACCTTTGACCACTGAGTAACAGTCTAGTTCTGGGTGGTTTGGGGGCAAGATCACCTGCACTAAGGAGAATCCGATCCCAGGTCCTCTTGTGGGACAGGAATACAGTTTAAAAAAAAAAAAAAGACGTTGAAATAGTAAAAAATAAAGGAAAAATATTAACAAATAATAAAAACTTCAAAACTAACTTTTTTATTTAACACACAATGTAAACAAAATAAAATAAACAAACATTATGTTTATTATGTAGAAGTCTGCACTATCCAAAAATACAGATCTTTATCCCATACAGTGAAAGCAACAAAAGAAATACATACGGTAATGCGCAAAATTAATGTATTTTAGTTAAGTCATTTCCCCCAAAAAAGCACAATAAAAAGTGATCAGTCATCCATACCAAAGATTGTTACCAACAGAAACTACAACTTGTCCCGCAAATAAATAACTATTACATATCTCTGTTAACAAAACAATAAAAGTGTTCTAGGCATAAGAACATGGTGAGACGATTTAAGGAGAAAAAAAAAATGTGAACCGCACATCCCAATTTTATACATTGATCTTGTGTTTTTCAGTAAAATCTACAAAAAACAAAAAAAAACAAAAACACAAGGTTCTTAGTATACATATTGATCAAGGTGCATAAACCCACTAGCCAGTTCACAGAAACCTATGTATAGTGGGTCCCTACTCTACTGGGTGCGGTACTGCACAGTGGGAGTGACCCAGAGGTCCAGTAACATCCTTGCCACCAGACAAAGCCCCCAGGCTCTTGCCCACCCCACCCCACCCCACAGGAACAGCACCACAGAAGCAGCAGACATCATGTAGCACCGCATGTGAACATACTTAAAAAAAATCCACCTTACCATATTGCCCCAGTCAGAGAACTAAGAGCTAGTAGGAGGGTCCCCTTTTGCAGTCTCCTGCTATTTAAAAACAGCTGGGCCAAAGGGCCAAGGAGCGCTGGTGCCAAGTGAGGGGACAGACTTACCATAATACAATGGAGAAAAAAAGACATGGACCGCATATCCCAATCTTATACATTGGGATATACATGTAAGAATACGGCGCCCTAAGGAAAATCATTCATTTTTGAAAAATGATGTTTTATTAGAAGTAAAGCATAATAAAAAAAAACAACAAATATTGTATTGCCATAATCGTAATGAGTTGCTGGACAAAGCTGACATGATATTTTTAATGCACAATAAATGCAGAAGGAACACAGTGCAAAAAAAATTGTGTTTTTTTTTCAAATTGCCCCCCCCCTCCAAACGTAAATAAAAGGTAATCAAAAAGCTATATGTAATCCAAAAAATGGAAAATCAAAATACAGCTTGTCACATAAAGAATAAGCCCTCACTGAGCTATGTGGACAGGAATATAAAAAGGTTATGAAATTGGAGAAGGAAAATATGAATAAATTAAAGGGGTTGTCCAAGATATTTTTTTTTTTATTATTTAAATTGACCACAAACCGTGAAAAAAAATTCTCCATGGCCCACTACATTAGCTTTAATGTTACATTGCCACAAATTACCTTGTAGCCATAACCTTATACATATACATGCACACCAACAGATGTTACCTTTCAGCATACAGTACCTACTGTAAATTGTAAATCAACCAATAGGAATTGATAGTGCCAACTGTTTCAAAGTGTCTATAAATCAACATTTAGTTAGAAATGGCAAATACCTCATAAAAGAAGCAGATATTAGATACAGCTATAATGTAACTGGTGGTGTAAAATACAAACATCTTTTCTTAGTTTCATTGACGCTGTCTCCTTTGAAGCCTATTGTTACACGACTGCAAATAAAAGCATTTTGTATCCTTTGATAAAATAAAGTGATTTCTTATTTTTCAATCAATATAATCTATAAAGATATTACATTTCTATAGATTCACAATGTCCATAATAACATAATTCACAAAGTAGTGCGGCAGGAATTCTGAACAGATGCTACATATAGCAGGAGATCTGTGTAAATGAACACGCCCAACAGTGAAGGACTATGTATGTATGGACAACGTGGAACTAGGCATGCTGTCTACTACAAGACAACAGGTGACTCTTAGGGTGCATTCACACGGAGTAAACGCAGCGCGCAATGTGCCGCGTTTACGGAAGTTTGCGCCGCGTTTTTGACGGTGTATGTTTGCGGTCGCGTGAACGTCCCATAAATGCAGCGCATCGCTTAGGGCCTTTTTCAACTCTGTGGTTTTCAGCCATCTTTTTCGGTGTGGCCTGCTGGGGGAGCAGTATATCAATCAGGGACAGAAATAGACTTGACAGGCTGATCAGAAGGGCCAGCTCTGTCCTGGGGAGCCCCCTGGATCCAGTACAGGTGGTAGGTGACAGAAGGATACTGTCCGTGGTGACCTCCATGCGGGAGAACAAATCCCACCCCATGTATGAGACCTTGATGGCACTTAGCAGCACTGTAAGTGACCGTCTGCTTCACTCCAAGTGTGAGAAGGAGCGCTATTGCAGGTCCTTCCTTCCAACCGTGACCAGGCTGTATAATCTACATCAGACCAAGCGAAGATCACTCCGTACAGAAAACTAATGATTATGAAGTCTTCCTTCTTTCTTCTTCTGTTCCTTAGCTGCTATGGACTCCTAGTATATCTTCTCTTCTCAGCATATGTGTGTCTACGTCTGTATTATATTACTGTGTATTATCCTGTATCTGTATTACTATGCTGCTGTAACATGTTGAAATGTCCCCACTGTGGGACTATTAAAAGATTATCTTATCTTATTTACAGTATTCAGCAATACTGATCAATTTTACCTATTAAGCTGCAGTCCACCGTATAGCATACAATCCAATACATTCGTTTAAATGGCAATTGTGGCTCAATTGTTCAAATCAATTAGTAGTATGATATAGCATGATATATCCACAGAATAGGCCATAAAATTCATTTAAGGGCTCATTCACACTACGTAAACGCCAGCTTATTCTGAACGTAAAACATTCAGAATCAGCGGCGTATAAAGCAGTTCCATTCATTTCTATGGGACCCGGCATACGAGTGTTCCCCATAGAAATGAATGGGCTGCTTTTTTCACTACGAGCACTCCTATTGAAGTGAATGGAAAGTGCCCACATGTACGGCTAGCTCTGCTCATGCCGAGCCGTACACCCGGGCACTTCCCATTCACTTCAATGGGAGTGCTCGTAGTGAAAAAAGCAGCCCATTCATTTCTATGGGGAGCGCTCGTATAACGGCTCCCATAGAAATGAATGGAACGGCTTTATACGCCGCTGATTCTGAACATGTTTTACGTTCAGAATAAGCTGGCGTTTACGTAGTGTGAATGAGCCCTAAATGCGGGTTCTACCACCGTGTTTGGAGAAGTGGCTGTGCATGTGGAACTATCCAGTTACTTTTATGGGAAATCCCTAAATATCCAAGTATACTTCACTGTTGTTTTTGGGAGAGAGCTGCACTTGCATGGCTCAGGAATGCCCATTCTTGAAAGTTGAGATCTGAATCTATCAGGCATTTATGGTGTGCTGAAAAAGGTGAGAGAAAAAAAAAAATCTAAATTTTGCTCAAATCTTGATTTGTTTCAAATACACATTACCCATAATGCAGGATTATGACCAGTGTATCATACTGTATCCTGTTCTTTTCGTCTCTGACTTATCAAACTGGGAACTATCACTGACACATTACACATATCTAGTTATTATTTGCAGTTTGAACAGATGGATCGTCCTGTCAAAGATACTTTTACTCACTGAATCACTGATGTCTATACTGAGCCTGCAGCAAGTCTGCACTAGTCATGTGGCATAAAAATCTCTCACTAACACTTTCTTTAACAATGACACACATTATGAGATACTTGCAGTTCATATCTGGACCCTGGAAAAAATATTTATATAAGCTTTTAGGCAAATTCAGATTCCAAACCGACAATTCAGAATTATTCTAAGGTTCAAAACTGCCTGAAACCAAAAAACTATTATCTTTATTTATTTTATATATTTAAACAGTTATATACAGTATTTATTATTCAGGTTTAATTTCATTAAATTATATTTTATTTTAACTATATTTAATTAAGAGGCATTTAACAAATGCCCTAAACCCTTATCTCCATGTCCATCTACTGTGCTTGGGTTAGCATGCATTCACATGGAGTAACACGGTGCTGATTCTTGCACGATAACTCATGTAAGAATCAGTGCTGCAAAACAGAATCCCATTGAGTTCAATGGGTTCCATTTAAGGCGCGTAACACATTGAAATCAATGGGTTAAAAAGCCTCCCATTGATTTCAATGTGTAACGCACATTAAACGGAACCCATTTTACTCAATGGGATTCTGTTTTGCAGCGCTGATTCTTACGAGAGTTATCGTGCAAGAATCAGTGTCACGTTACTCTGTGTGTATGCCCCCTTATACCTCTATTCAATCACTTGTACACTCCTGCCACCTGGACCTCAACATCTCATGAATCAGCTTTTCTTATTAGAGAAATCTTACAAACCCTTAAAGGGGCTCTATCAGCAAAATCATGCTGATCGAGCCCCACATATGCGTGCATAGCCTTTAAAAAGGCTATTCAGGCACCGTAAATGTTATATTAAACTACCCCCCACCCCGTTTGAAAATAATAACTTAAAAAAGAATGTGCTCTACTTACGGATCGTGCACCCTGGGCGGGCATTCTGGGTGTGTCTTCATCTTCTTCCCCGCCTCTTCTTCCTCTGACGTCTTCGGGTCAAAAAAAAAAATAGCCCGGGCGCATGCGCAGTAGCCGTAGTAGAAGCCGCGTGCTACTGCACATGCGCCCGGGCTATTTTTTTTTTATCAGTGTCCACGAGCAAGCGCTGGAGGAGGACGGGACCCGAAGACATCAGAGGAAGAAGAGGCGGGGAAGAAGAAGACGGCGCACCCTGAATGCCCGCCCAGGGTGCACGTTCCGTAAGTAGAGAACATTCTTTTTTAAGTTATTATTTTAAAACGGCGGGGTAGTTTAATTTAACTTTTACAGTGCTTGAATAGCCTTTTTAAAGGCTATGCACGCATATGTGGGGCTCTATCAGCATGATTTTGCTGATAGAGCCCCTTTAATGTTGCTTTGACTCATTTTTATTTTAATTACTCTAACTCCCCTAATTGTTCTTTAACCCCCTCAGCAGTCTTTGCCAGTCACTATATTGGTTCCTCTTTTCTATTATAGAATACAATTTACACTGCCCCTCCCTACATCTCCTTCCTCACCTTTGTTTACCACCCAACTCATGACTTCTGTTCTGCCAAAGACTAAAATCCTCCATAATCCAAACCTTCCACTCCTGTCTCCAAAATTTTCACTAATCCTCAGGAATGTGATATCTTGACCATTTAATAAAACAAATAAACAAAAAACACCTTATTAGACTGGCTCAACACACTCCTTTGTACACTTACACTCCCTAAACAATCACCTACCGGTTTTCCCTTCTCTCCTACATTATTCTTCAGACCCCAATACCTTAGACTACCAGTGCACACCAACTTACTTTTATCTTTACATACACCAATATCGTCTCGTAACAGGTTCATTCATCTTTATTTTGTCACCAAGATGGCTGAACAATTGTAAAAGTGAGTGAAAGTAGTTTCCAGAAGCCCAAGTGGCTGAAATTAAAGAAGAAACTGAAGTGGAAGTCTACCTGAAATTAGTCTTCCATTTTTGACATGTCGACAAGACCTTACCTCTTGAATCCCCCTATCTTCCTCGTAGATTGTATATTCTTGTGAATAAAACCCTCACCCTAATGATTCATTTATCACTCTGTAATGTCTAAGTTTGTCCGTATGTGAACCTTCTGATTCGAGAAATGTTGCAGAGTATGTTGGTGCTTTATAAATAAAAATTATTAGTATTACTGATATTTTCATGGTAATAATGTATTGATAAAACTGTTAGCAATTGCTTTACTCCTTTTAGATAAATTGGATAACATTATGCTATCATACAATATATACTTTTTGCACAAGGTATTAATACAATCATGACCAGCGCGTAAAATAAATGACCAATGCACTCATTTAGTAAGGCTAACCTTGATCCACATGAACATCATTTTTGCACATATAAGATTACTAGAGACATAGGCAAGTCTTCCCATTCAGATTCATAAGGATGTTCCAGGCAAAACATCATTCACTGTGTACTAGAGAAGCAGGCCTGCGTCTGGATGTCACAGAGATTCTGCCTTTGACTAATCTGCCTGCCGCCCACTTAAATGGCTCTTCATAAATAATTCAGATTTTAATTACGTTACAAGCTCCTGACCTGAAGAGAAATGTAGACTGAGAAATGAATGGAAGGAAGTAGGAGGGAGAGAAGGGTGAATGGATCCATGGACTGAAATCTTGCCTGCAGCTGATGAACCAATCTTATTTTCTATTCTGCAACAAGCAGGAGCATGTCTTAATGGTGCAGGGATCTCTGACGGCTTAGTGCACCAGAAGAAAAGCACATTTCACAAAATGGCTTAGAGGGATTTAGTGCAAAATCTTATCAGAAAGGCTGTTATTTTTCACTGAAATAATAAAACATTATTTTAAAAGACAAGAATAGAGCTTGACTTTTTGAGCTTTCTGCATACATATATTTCTAAGTGTGATTTATGCCCAGAGACATGCCTAGAGACTTTAATCAACTTAAACATGGTCAAGGATATTGTTATAAGGTGAACTGGAAGCAGATCAATGCCTCTTCTAACACCCAGATTCATGAGCATAATGTAACACTGCTATGCTAGGCATGGTTCTCAAGAGCACTATATACTAATGTAGTGTCCAATAGACCAAGAGGCGACTTGACTGATGTGATTTAGTGATAATTTGCTACAATAATTATTTCTTTATTCTTCATATTTTTAATTATAGTTTGCTTTACTCCAGTAACAATTGCCAAATGTATCACAAGTTTGGGTAAAATACAAGAATTTCACTCTTGAAGAAAAGATTCCATAAACTATGTAACAGCTTAGTGGTGTTCATCCTTCTCAGAAACTATTGGTCAATGCTCTGTATGTATAGTCTTTGGATTCAGTTATACATTTTAAAAAAAAACAAAACACGTATAAACCTTTTCTGTAATATGAACAGAATAATCATGAAGGGGGAGTATAAAAAAAGTAATACAAGGCAATAAAAATACATGTAAAAAAACAGAAGTTATCTCCTTGTCTATAAAAGCCCGTAACACTAGAACAGTGGTTCTTAACCTTGTTTGAGGTACCGAACCCACCAGTTTCATATGCGCATTCACCAAACCCCTCTTTACTGATAAATCAAATATGATTTATTCCCAAATTCAAGACATAGGTATATATATATTTTTTTTTTTTTTACTGGTACACAAAATGAACTGTGCATATGGCCTAGGGTTCGATCGAACCCTGGTTAAGAACCACTGTACTAGAACATAACTGCCCCAAAAGAACATCATGGAAATCAAAAACCTTATCCTATGGGAATAGGAAGGAAACACCCTGTGTGTAACACCCAATCTTTTTTTTTTTTCTTTTTTAATGTAGATTGTGAGCCCCCATATAGGGCTCACAATGTACATTGCTTTTTTTCCTATCAAAATGTCTTTGTAGTATGGGTGTTGCCCCTTGTAACACCCAATCTTGACATTTGTTGACAATCTTTCTAATCTGGTAATATTGGCTACTATACAGTTTATTGTAAGCATAATATTAGTTTTGACTTATTTTAGTTGACTTTTTTTTTAATTCCTATTCTCATATTCTTATAAAAGAATAGTATGATGTTCATTACCGCCGTAGCCACCCTAGGGAGGTCATTGTTCACACTGGTTGTCATTTCCATTCCTACCTGTGATGAAATAGCAGAGTTAGAGTATCGCCTCGTGAACATATATTATTACGATTCCTACATCTTGCTATGGGATTCTTCTCTATCCAACATCAAATTCAGATATCCATGGACATTCAATCTACATCTAATGCCAGATGTTTCCTCATCAATGGCCAAAACCTCACTACAGTTTCTAGCGTTCTAATATATTCGGGCACTGGAACAGCCTTAATGGTATGTTTTGAGTGTGCACTATTCACATGCAGGATAGAAAAAACAGCCAGTTATTTATTGAAGGTGCAAAATTATATGCACTCCCCAATCTGTCCAGAAAGATGCAAATGGACAACCAATCTCAGGCTCCATGGGAAAATTGCATTTTAAAGCAGATCAAATATATAACTCCTCCCAAAATGCCTAGGAAGATGAATAATCGGTCCCCATTGGCACAGCACAAATTTTTAAGAAATATCGAGAATGATAAAAAATAAATAAAATTACACGGCATGAGAAACTAAGTAACTTTCACCATATAATGGCATAGGTCCAGCGAAAATCTACTACCGGTATATGCTTCAAGGTGATATCCTAATGCAGGGGTGCTCACACTTTTTGAGCATGTGAGCTACTTTAGAAACTGACCAAGGGATAAGATCTACTACCCACTTCTTGTGGGCGGGATGGGGTGGTGCCGGGGTGGCCCAGGGGCGGGGCCTGTGGACAGAGCAGAGCGTGAGAGCAGGAGACAGCTCTCCGGTGTCTGCTTGTTCACAAAGCAGGCTGAGAATCATCTCCGGACACTGGCAGGCGGGGCCACCGCAGCCCTGACTGCAAACAAGTGCAAGGCCCCGGCCTGCCAGTGTCTGGAGATGATTCTCAGCCTGCACTGTCAACAAGCAGACACCGATCCCACAATCAACCCATACGTCCTTTGCTATCGACCGGTAGATCGTGATCGATGTATTGGGCACCCCTGTTCTAATGCCTTCATTTCTACATTCTGAGGTATCATTGTATACAGGGAAGTCACATCACAGTTTAGCCAACTAAAATCCAGATACCGTATCACATTTTTATAAAAAATCTGCAAGTACATCCCAGGTGTCTTGCATATAGCTTGGTAATCTATCTACCAGAGACCGTAGAAGTGGATCTAACCATCTAGATAAGTTTTCACAGATCCAATACCTGATATTTTAGGTCTTATAGGAGATTTCACTGTACTCTTATGTACCTTTGGTAATACATATTTGACTGGCATAATCAAATTTTTTACAAAAAGAGAATCACATGTCTTATCAGTAAGCACAACCTTAAGACAGTACACAAAATAATGAGGATTGTATCGCTGGTATTGGATCATTACTCAGCTTAGTATGTGTACCAATATCCAACAACAGATCTTCATCTTGTGGACAATAAAAATCTCCGTTGATCTATGGAACTTCTTTAGCCTTATTTCAGGAAACTATGTTGACAATAAAAACTTGCTTGCCCTGCCAAGAGACTCCAAGATCATAGCAAATGTTAAAGTCAGAGCATTCAGCGCCCACTCAGTAAGTTGTGCTTGTGAATTTCGAAACAGAAATGTTTTGTGGTTTCACTAAATGGTTCTGAACAAAAGACTTTATATGATAAAACTTAAGGGGACACTTTTGCAAGATTTTGCAGGTAACAGTGCCATAAAAAGTTGCTGCTCCTCACTTTACTTCTTTTACCACTGGCTGTGGCACCAGCCTTGGCATCTGTTGTGTAGATTATTCCTTTGCATATTATGTCAGAAGGTCAGAGAATCTGTCTTTGTTACGATTTATTAGAATTATTTTTGAATTTTTTTGTCTATATTTATTTTGTTAATTTTTTTTAAATAATCTTTTCTGACAAATAAGAGAGTAAAGGACATCCACAATATATAATATTGTCTATATAATGGGAAAGGTCATTTCTCTAAAATTTGTTAGAGCATCTGGTAATCTTGACTCCCATATGTTTAATGTAATTTGTACTCCAACAAAAGCAGAACCAGGAGGGCCACAGACACAGAGGGGGCCTTGCAGTAAGATTTACAGAATTTATAGAGTTGATCTTTCCTATGTTCACTCAGTATCTGAGCAGCATGAACTCTGGGTATTACCTGGATTATAACTAAGTACCCTGGAAACTTTTTTTGTTTTGGCTAATAGGAGAATAGATCTGTATTGTGCTATCCTTGCACAGGAAAGAATATTAAAATGACAAAAGAAACTAATAGGCAAATTTATTTACTATTGTATATTCTGGATTGGTGAACGTATAAATGGGTAAATCAGGAAAAAATATTTACTGGGAATATAAACACCCAATAGATAAATGGCATACTGTCACTCTAGATGCAAGTTGAATTTTCCTAAAATCTATAAGATTATATGGAAGGGACCAAGGTGGTAGATTTCATGGCTCACAGTGACTCGTGGACTATTAGAGCACAATAAGTCAGAGCTCTATATATGGTCCCTGTAGAGGGGTCTCTATTGGTCATGTCCACCCCTGTAAAGAATACACTGAATATGATTATTTTGTGCTAGTTCACATAGCTATTTATACAACACACGATGTACTAGTTCTGTAGAGTCTGCATTATCATTTCTTTTTATTATTCATAATCTCTGTTGGCAAGTTTTGGTAGTTGGCTTTGTTTTCCAGGCAGCTTTACTATGGTGTCATTGAAGGTAAGAACAATTGGTTCTCAAACAGAAATAAATATAACCTTTTTTCTGTATGTGGTTTCCTCAGGCCAAGTGAATGTTAAATTTAAAAACAAAGTAAATAAAATAGATTATTTCATAAGCTAGTTTTACAATTGAACATTATTAAACATACCACGGGCATGTTGGAAAAAATTTAGACTTTTTTTTTTGTAATAAATAGAGATGAGCGAACACTAAAATGTTCGATGTTCGAAATTCGATTCGAACAGCCGCTCACTGTTCGAGTGTTTGAACGGGTTTCGAACCCCATTATAGTCTATGGGGAACATATACTCATTAAGGGGGAAACCCAAATCCGTGTCTGGAGGGCAACCAAGTCCACTATGACACCCCAGGAAATGATACCAACACCCTGGAATGACACTGGGACAGCAGGGGAAGCATGCCTGGGGGCATAAAAATCACTTTATTTCATGAAAATCCCTGTCAGCTTGCGATTTTCGCAAGCTAACTTTTTCCCATAGGAATGCATTGGACAGCGCTGATTGGCCAGAGTACGGAATTCGACCAATCAGCGCTGGCTCTACTGGAGGAGGCGGAGTCTAAGATCGCTCCACACCAGTCTCCATTCAGGTCCGACCTTAGACTCCGCCTCCTCCGGCAGAGCCAACGCTGATTGGCCGAAGGCTGGCCAATGCATTCCTATGGAAATGCAGAGACTTAGCAGTGTTGAGCCAGTTCTGCTCAACTACACCGTGTGCCGGTCAGCCCATCAGATGTAGCAGAGCCGAGTGTGCATAAGGGTTCTAGTTCAGTACATCTGATGTAGCAGAGCCGAGTGTGCATAAGGGCGGAGTCTAAGGTCGGACCTGAATGGAGACTGGTGTGGAGCGATCTTAGACTCCGCCTCCTCCAGCAGAGCCAGCGCTGATTGGTCGAATTACGTACTCTGGCCAATCAGCGCTGTCCAATGCATTCCTATGCATTTTTCAGATTTTTTTCAATGCCTCCCGTGTCGTAGTTCCTGTCCCACCTCCCCTGCGCTGTTATTGGTGCAAAAAAAAGCACCAGGGAAGGTGGGAGGGGAATCAAATTTTTTGGGAGTTTGCCACGTGATGTTCGATTCGAATCGAACACATCGAACAGCCTGATATCCGATCGAACATGTGTTCGATAGAACACTGTTCGCTCATCTCTAGTAATAAACAGATCATACAGATTTTCGTCCTGACTCTTGAACCCTTCCTCCGCCAGGTTCGAGCCGACCCGAACATCTCAGGCGCTGCTCATTCTTCCTGTTTATACAAAGTGGCGGCTTATGCAGACGACTTGCTATTTTTTCTTTCCTCCCCTCATGTTTCTCTTCCAGCTCTGATGTCTGCCTTTCAGGTTTACTCGACCCTTTCGAATTTTAAAATCAACTTTTCGAAATCAGAAGCCCTTAATGTGACCCTTTCCTCCTCGGCGGCCACCTCCTTGAGTCAATCTTTCCCTTTTCATTGGGCCCCCACTTCTCTCAAATATTTGGGGGTTCATCTTACTCCGGACCCGAAAGATCTCTTTCGTTGCAACTTCCCCCCACTTCTGGCGTCTATCAGGGCTGATTGTACTCGATGGTCCGCTGGAGCCTTTACTTGGTTCGGGAGATGCGCGATTTTTAAAATGAACATTCTCCCTCGTCTTCTCTACTTGATGCAGGCGCTTCCCATTCACATCCCTCTGTCTTTTCTTAGATCCCTCACTTCCGTCCAACTGAAGTTCATCTGGTCGGGCAGACCCGCCCGAGTGAGCAAGGCTTTTCTCTTTCGTCCCAAGAGTTGCGGTGGTTTATCGCTTCCGGACCTGAAGTCCTATTACTTGGCTACCCACCTGACTCGTGTCGTGGACTGGTGTAGGCATGCTGTTTCTAAACCTTGGGTCTACATCGAACAGGCATTCTCTCCAATCCCTTTGCAGGTTGCCCCATGGCTGGACTCCTCCTCATTGTCATCTCTCTTTTCTCACCCTACCCTTGGTCCCACGCTTCGGATTTGATCCAGGGGCCTTGTTCGCTCCATTCTCCTCCCTAAGGATTCCGCTCTTTTCCCAGTGCTGGGCAATCCTGCCTTTCCACCTGGAATGTTTGACCGAGTTTTTCGTAATTGGCGCCGTCATGGGATTTTCCGTGCCTGTCACTTCCAGGACGCTGGGGGATGGACTACACTTCTGAATTCCCAGGCCCCTCCTGAGCTGCCCCCTTTGGATGCTTGGCGGGGGATGCAACTTCGTCACTTTTTACATTCTCTCCCTGCTCCTGCAGAGTTCCGCGTCGAACCTACCCCCTTGGAGAAGATTTTTGTTGGTGCTGGCCCCCTTCGCCACTCCCTCTCGCTCACTTACCGGATCCTGGTTGAACCTCCGGAGGACTTTGTTCCGCCGTTCTTGTTGAAATGGGAATCTGACTTATCCCTTTCCCTCTCTCAGGAGCAGCGTAAGCGCATTTTTCGCCTTTCTCATACTGCTTCCATCAGCTCTCGCCACCAGGAGGCCAGCTACAAAATCTTGTCCCGATGGTATAGGGTTCCTACGAGACTCCATGCTATGTTTCCTCAGGTCTCCCCATTATGTTGGCGCTGTGGCGACGAGGAAGGCACGCTGCTACACATTTTTTGGTCCTGTCCTGCCCTTTCGTCCTTCTGGGAGGGGGTCAAGCGGATAACCCTCCAGCTTACTGAAACTTCTCACCATTTGGGCCCTGCCCTGTTCCTCCTTAATCATTGTGAGTCTTCTGTAAAGGTCTTTAAGCGCTCCCTACTTAGATTCCTGATCCTCGCTGCCCGGGCTTGTATCCCCCTTTTTTGGAAACGAGTGGATCCTCCTCCTCTCTCCCTCTGGATTTCGAAGGTCAACGAGATAATGCGCATGGAAAATCTCACGTCTTTCCTGCATGGTACGACTGAGGCGTACATCAAAACCTGGTTCTACTGGTTCAGGTTCCAACAGTCTGCAGAGTACCGGACGCTCCTGGGCTCTGACCCCTCCTCTGATTGATACTCTTGTTGTTCGTCTCAGGTATTTGACCAGTGGTTGCTCCCGAGTCCTTCCCAACTGGCTGTGGTATGGATGACCTGGCGAGCGCTCTCACTGGTTTCCTGACTGCTCACACTCACCCCTACCTACCCTTTCACCCCCCACATTTAGTCCTCTCCCCCACTCATCTGTCCCACTAACCCCTCCCCCCCCCCTTTTTTTCCTTTTTCTTTTTTTTCTATGTTGCTTTCTTTGTCTTTAATTTTTTTTTTTTTTTTTTTTTTTTTTAATTTTATTCTTCTGATTGTATTTTGTGTTGCACTGTGTGCTTTTTCTGTTCGCAGGGCGGGTGTTCGCCTTGTAACTTGTAATTGTTTTTTCTTTTCTTATTGTTTAAAAAAATTTTCAATAAAAATTTGAGTTATAAAAAAAAAAAACAGATCATACAGATTTCTTTGCATATTGGGGGTACGTATGAAATTATAAAGCTGGTGTGTGTATCTAAACCTCATTACATTTTTTTAGTTATGGTATCCATACATAAAGCAGCATATAAGTGCACATAAACTATAAAGGTTTATAGTTTGGGATAGTTAATATGTTAATAGTTTGAGTGTGGGATAATAAATTGGTTTAAAAATGAAGACTAAGGCTGAGTTTTTTCAGAGAAACCTAGTGAAATCTGCAATAAAAAAAAACAGTGTTTCTGCAAAATAAGGCCTCAGCCTGAAACAGATAATGTTTGGCCATTCTGCCAGGAGTAACTATATAATTGCCAACAAATACCTGAGTCAAGGTGACCATAATAAAGGAAATCAAGAAACACTGGACAGTAAATGCTGAGCAAATACATGCAGCTAAACTGATAAAACACGAGGGAAAAAACAAACAAACAATCTATGAGCACAGACAATAAAGCTCCTAGCTGTCTGTGAATAATATCTCATCTGTAACCACACTAGCAGCCAGAAATAGATACAAGTACATAGAAGTCTTTTCTAACATTGCAGGCTGTTAGATTTTCAGAATCCTCAGTCTTTTGCACACAACAACAGTGTGCAGACATGTCTGTGCAGGCTGTGAGGAGAATCAATGATAGGGGGGATTCACACGGAGTAACGCCGGGCGTGTATCACAGCCATACACGCCGTTGTTACGGCAGACTGCCGAACACTTCCCATTCACTTCAATGGGAGCGCTCGTAACAGCGGTATTTACGAGCGCTCCCATTGAAGTGAATGGGAAGTGTTCGGCAGTCTGCCGTAATGCCGGCGTTACTCCATGTGAATGCCCCCTAAAGAAAGAAAAGGACCACCCTCTGTGCTCACTGAGATAAACAAGACAGAATGGAATGTATCTATGGACAGACTTCCTTTGTAACAAAAGAAGGAACTGCAAGTTCACTAGAAGAGAGACACCTCATGGTAGGAACTTCAGAGAAGGTTTTTAGGTAGAAATAATTTTAATTATATGTAATTACACGTTGGTCCAGAATCACATGCTCTAAGAACTACGTTGTCTAAGAAGTTAGTGGCCATTTAAGACTTCTTTACATGGCCATAGAATTGGGCCAATTGACAACAAAGAATTCATAGGAACACTCATTCCTTATTTTCTGTTTAAAAGATATAGTGTGCTACATAAAAGGTGCAATATTATCAGCAGCACATTGCTCTATGTAACTAGAGATGTGCTGCACAGAATCGTACCGCTGAATGTTGGAGGAACCATTATGGTAGCATCATCCTGTATAAGAGGTTGGTCCACTGACTGATGCCTTAGGGTAAGTTCACACAGGGTTTTTCGGTCTGGAACCTGAGGCGGAGGCGCCTCAGGTTCTGGACCAAAATATAAGTAGCTGCGACTGGATGCCCGTGCAGTGCATCGGCATCCAGTCGCACACTCCACTCCCGATTAGGCCTAGTCAGTAGGGAGTGTCTTCAGGCGGATGTCGCGAGGCGAATGAGCATCTCGCTTCTTTTTCTGGGAGCCAGAACAAACGGCTCCCGGAAAAAAGAACTGACCGGCTCCCATTCATTTCAATGGGAGCGGTCTTTTTGGTCAGGATTTTGAGGTAGATACAGTCTCAAAATTCTGACAAAAAAAACCCGTGAGAGAACCTATCTTTACATCTCTGACCGATGCTTCTCAGCTCTGCATTTAGCTGTGTAAACAGGCCTTTAGGCTCCTATCAGCCAACAACATATCCTGTTTTCCCAGAAGCATAATTTGTAGCTCATATGTTTAAATGCATAAGCTGTAATAAGGCCATAGTATGTGCCATCTATTATACTGGTGTGTTTTTATGTGGCTGAGAAGGCTTTGGGCACAAGGGCGTAAATGAAACTACTGCTATAAAAACCCCTATACATGCCAAATGTAAATGAAATAAAAGGGACAGAGATAGTCTGTACACTACCTGAATAAGTTCCATGCAAGAAAAAGTTTACTGTATTGCTAAATTGTGCTAGATGTGAATGGGGTAAGGTGGCATGGTAACTGGTCATTTTTGATTTGGTCATGGCTTAGAAGCACATGATGATTGCTGGTGATCCACATAGACTAATATTCAAGGATATACAAGGGGGGTTGAAAGGTAGACAAAATAATGACAACAATGACACATTCACCATCTCTATAAATAAAAGTCTTGACCAGTCACTCATTATTTTGGTGTCCTGTATGAACTGTCAGTGTTTTGTGAAGAGTGAGGGCATCTGAGCTGCAGTCATTGTGTTATCTCCTGGAAATGGGAAGTAGATAATGAATTATATACTAAATGAATGACAGCTTTTATGATCATATCGAGTTGACTGCTTTGCAGCATCTTCATACAGCAATATTGTCAGCTGCTGTGGGAATAGACCATTTTATAGGGTAAAAAACTGGAAGCAAACTTTATCAAAAAGAGAAGCATTCCTTATTCATCAAAACTAAAACTTCCTATTGTGTCTTATAACAAACATTTCTTTCATATACATGATGCAGTTTGTTTCCTTTGCCTACGTTTACATCTGGGATTTCAGTGCATAACTTGTTCTTTTGCATGTGCCTAAGGCTTCAAAATGAGATTATCCCGACTTCAGGATAGCGGTTCTGCTTGATAAAATGTATTTGTGGTGACATAGGGATGTTATGTAAAAGGCATAATGTTTCACTTATTATGCCAGGTGCCAAATTACATTTTATTTCACACAAATACTTGCTTTGCCCCAATTAACTTACAAACATTAGAAAAATGCATTTGTGCTGACTAGGTTACACAGTATTCTTTCCTTAGAAGAGTAGCCTATGATAAAAAGTTCTTATATAGGTCTGTATATAACACCTAAACTCCCAGCCTCTAGTAACAGTCTGCAAATGCATCATACAAGTATGGAATTGCTTATAAGATAAATAAAAATAATGCAGAAGTTTAGTTTTTCACTATGTATAAGTGAAAATAACCAATATGGTAGCATACAGTTCTCTTCAGGTTTGCCACCATGACAACCTATCCATGCTCAAGCTGCATTCATTTGCACAACAAAGGGCCACAGAAATGTCAACAGGAGAAGAGCAGGGAATGTTAAAGATGAATACAGGTGACATGTCATTTTGGCTGCAGATGTAAATGCGGTAGAAACAAAGCTAAAAAAAAACAGTCACACAATAGTTTTTCTCCAATTCCACCCAATTCTGAATTTTTTGCCAGCTTTTCAGTACATTTAACTTAACTCAAATTTATTTGGGGACTCAAATTTTGTGATAAAAATTATCCAATGCAATATTGTATTGTGGCATATAAACAAAATGCAACTCTCAGCTCAACCACTGGGTGAGACACTTCTATATGTGCCTTATTATTTCTTTTCACATATATATTGCTAGTTGTATTATGGTTCTTGAAATTAGTGAAAATCAACTAGAATTGTATAGATACTTCTCAAATAGTATGAATAGAGTCTTAGCTAAGTTTTAAATAAACATGCAAATGTCTTAGCGACAAATCTTTAAAAACCTCAGGACAGATATTACCTCAAAGTTACTGTACAGCAAAGACCTGGCGCTAATGCCCGCTATTACAGTTAATTCTGTTCTCAGGTACTGTGCAGTAGCCCCCCAAAGTAAACCCTTCCCTGGGTACCCTTATAAGACGGCTCCCTCATGGCAAGATTACGGGAGATGTCCAGTTACTTAGACAGCTGGGAGCCTTATGAAGGCTCCCAGGCCTGTCATAGTTATATAGCTATTGAGGCTTGTCTATGACCAGCCTCAAAGGTATATAGCAAAAGTCCCATAGACTTTAATATAGTTGTATTGCAGTCTATGGGATATGCAATCAAACAATTGCAGGTTCAAACGCTCCTGGGTGGGCTAATAAAATAATAATAAAAAAAAAAAAGTGTCCTTATATCCGAAGATGGCCAGTCTACAAACGTGTAAAAATATTCTTCAGATCAGGTGCTCAAGAGAGAAAAATCCTCTTTGTAGTCAACCTCTCCTTTCAGTAATTCATGTAGGCCTTGAACAAGTAATAACTCCGTCCCTTCAATAAGATTCCATGTTAAAAAAAAAATGTTTTCTAAAGCAGGGAACTCCATTAAGCTATAGGGAAACATGACTACTATTTATCTCTGTATTATTTTTTTTAAGTGAGAATAGTACTTTAGTATGCATATTTCATGTATTGTAGCACTATTATGTATAATACGGTCATGTAATCCAAACGTCCTCTAGAGTAAATTACCGTTAATTAACATGGCATTTTCAAGTTACACACAATGCTATACACTGCAGCAACTTATTGATATTCTCACCTTGATATCACTTGCAAGTCGATAACCTGAGCAGTGCATTGTCTTCCTCCACTAATACCTTCTTTTACATTGTTACATTGGACAAATTGGCTAATCAATAATTTACAAAACACAACGTGATAAGCATTAACTTCAGACTGAACAGTAAACAATTCAAAAATCTTGGCAGTAACATTGGACATGATATTGTGCAATGTCCATCAAAATAACTCAGAACTTGATGTTCTCATTGCTAATATGACAATGCTTTAAATTAAAAATATGTTATAGGGGTTATCTCAACACAGACAACTCCTTTATTCTGAGAACTCCTGATGCTTGTGGCAAACAGTTGATTTAAAGCAATAAAGATTTAGCCAGCTATGTATTTCTCGGGCAGAGGCTACTGCAGGGGAAAATGTAGAACTACAGATGAATGGTGTTTTACGTAATACATGGGCATTTTTGTACAGTTCTAGCCCACCAAGGGACACAACTCTACAGTGTCATTGTGCAGACTGGGGTTTTACGAAGACAGACACTTTAATAGCTATCATATAGATCATATAATAATGAAAATATTAAGTTATGTCTCAAACCATCAATGAGATTTAAATGACTGACAATGTATCTAAATGCAAAAGCCAGATGAGATCAGTTTTGCACCAGGTATTGGAAACCAAACATGTTCACTGACAACCATAATTGCTTATTAATTGAAAAGACTCTACAGATACATGTGATGATTGTCCAAGTATTGGTCAGTAAAGCATGTACATGAAAATAGCATAGTACATGAAAACCATAACATCTTAGCTTTTCCAAACAACATGCTCAAATAATTCTCCTGTTGGAAATTAAATGCTATACCTGCAAAAATTCAATACAAACAACATTGTAACAGAGGGATATAGAAATAGTAACTACATAGTGGGATTCCACATCAATATTCGGTCCTCAAAAAAAGTGTGGCGTGTCTGTACTCAAAGCATTATAGAGACAAAAACAACCAAACAACAAGAGTACAACAGACACTCAGCATAAATGTCACTGATATTATGACACAAATTCAGTTTAAAATAGTAATACTTATTAATGAACAATAAGTAAAATCACATACAAAAGGGAAAAGGAGGATGCAGTACTCTTTATTGATAATGGAGTCAGCACAGCCGTGTCCACATAACTCCCTATAACAGGCAGCGCCGCACCTCCTATGAGGCGACCTGAAGCGAGCGCTTCAGGCGGCGCTATGCCAGGGCCTCAGGGAGGGCAGCATTTTTGGTTACCTAAGCCAGTCCAGGACAAGCTGTCCTGGACTGGCTTAGCACCGAGCGGTGGTTTGGGGAGGCCACTGGAGCAGCGCTGCTCCAGCAGCCTCCTCTCACGCTCAGGCAGAGAGCAGGTCGTCTCCGTGCCTGCTCTCTGCCGGCGAATGGCGCTAAGCCCCGCCCCCTGCACTTCACCACGCCCCCTCCTCTCCGCCACGCCCCCTCCGGCAGGGAGGGGGCGGCTTTCTGTAGTTCGCCTCGGGCGGTGAAAGGGGCAGGTTCAAGACTGGAACGCGAGGCATATTTTGCTGGCATGGCAGGCAGCCTGCGACTTTCATGCATTAAATTAAGAGAGAGCGTCCCTTCAGTGCTCTGCTAGAGCTGAGGTGTAGGACACACCCCCTTCTCTCACTGCCCACCAATCAGAAGTGAGTCTCTCACTGTACAGGATAAGGGCTCCCTGGACCTGCTGTTACACGTGAGGAGCTCCTGCCATCTTCAGCCCTGAGGAGGAGAGGAAGCCCCTGTGAGCAAAGTGAAAGCAAGCACAACACCAGGTACCTGTGTGTTACTAACTATTCTTATTAATGTCAGGCATTTGAGGTTATTACTTTAGTTTTAGTAACTCCATGTGCCTCACATTAATAGCAGTTAACCCCATCATGCCCCTCACATTAACCCCTGTGTACCTCATATAAGTGTTAATAACATGTGAGACATATGGGGTACTATATAATGAAGATATTTACTTAATTATTATCTCGATATGTCTCACATATCAGTAACCCTTATGTAAAGCACAGGGGGTTAATGTGAGGGACATTATAGGGCTAACTGCTATTAATATGAGGTACACGGAGTTGCTAAACTGTGACACACATGACCAGACTTTTTATTCACAACTGTGGATATAAGTACAGACCTATACATTTCTAAGGACCTGTATATACAGTTATTCTTTTTGTGGCTGTGTATCTGGGCCAAATTGAAGAGTTGAAATTTATAGAGTAGGTCCTATACGTCTCCTATATCTGTCCTATACATACCCTATATCTGTCCTATACATCCCCTATATCTGTCTGCGTTTGTGGCCCTGTCAATTCATTTTTAATGTATAGGTCAGTGAAAACCACATGCATGCCATTTGTGTGCAGGAGGCCTAAGGCTAAGGTCCCACGTTGCAGAAATGCACCGTTTTTGTTGCAGATTTTGCTGTGGTTTATTTCAACCAAAGCTAAAAATGGCTACAGAAGGAATGGGAAATATATAGGAAGCTTCATATACGTCTCCCTTCTGATCAATCTACTCCTGGCTTAGGCTCAGAAAAACGCAGCAAAATATGCAACAAAAAAGCTGCATTTCCTCAACGTGGGGCCCCCAGCCTTAGGCTAAAGCCCCACATTGCAGAAGCAAAACTTTTTTTTTTTTGCAGTTTTTTTTTTTTTTTTTTTAGCCAAAGCCAGGAATGGATTGAGCAGAAAATAGAAGTATAAGAGCTTCCTATACATTTCCTATTTCCCATTTGTTTTGTAGTCATTTTTGCCTTTGATGGGAAAAAAAGCAGCGTTTTTTGCAACATGGGGCATCATCCTTAGTGGGAGTCTATTGGGTGGTAACACTGTGTACCCAGGTGCAACTAAAGCCAAATCCAGTTTCTGGGCACCAGTCACTTTTGGGGTAACTGTGACATTGATTAATTCCTGGCTGGGGTTTTTCTATTACTGCACTGCCAGGAATTAAAAGAGACTGAATTTAATTTACATTTCCCTGAGTAGGGGTTCACATCTGCGCCCGGTCTCCTCTTTGCAGGTTTCTGTTTCCTGCCCAAGAAACTGGACAGGATACAGAAACCGGTAGTCACTTTTCAAACCCATTCACTTGAATGGGTTTGCAAAGTGTCCGCCTGTGAGCGTCTTCTTCCTCTCTGCAGCAAAAATTTTTTTTTTTTTTTTTTACTGGACACAAAGTCAGACATGCAGGACTTTGTGACCGGTTTAAAAACAAACAAACAAAAAAAAAAAAAAACACTTTCGCCGCAGAGACCAGAAGATGCTCATGGGCGGACACTGACTGCCGTGCTTCTGTCTCCTGTCCAGTTTCTCAGGCAGAAGACGGAAACCCATAAAGCTGGGACTGGACACAGGTGTGAACCCGCCCTTACAGAAAACTGAAGTTACTGACGGCTGGGGACTAGATGCACACCTGATTGAATATTGTGTGTCTCCTACAGGTGTTACCTCACTCTGTTCCCAGTCACATACATGATCACTAATTTTGGGTTACACATGAACTCATATTGCTTTTAATGGAAAAGCACATGTGTATCCAGGCAAATAGCTGTAAGTGCATGTGGCTGATAGCGCAGTATGACAGCACCCCTATGTTTGTGTTATATGACTTTAGTTCGGTGTCGTCAGCCTTACAATTATTGCCCGGCACTCCGAGGACCTCATCTTTGATTTTTTTTTAATTTAAATCGGCACGCTGAACAAAAAAGGTTGCCTACCCCTGCCCTATAACAATCTCATAAGTATATAGCATGGGGATTCAACTCTTAGTAAAGTAGTATACATGTGGTACCATATTATAGTCCATAAACAACATGAAATATATATATATATATATATATATATATATATATATATATATATATATATTACTAGAAGAGTTGCACAATAGCCATGCTACAGGGTAAGTATACATGTATACATAAAGCCCTACAAATCATCAAAGTCAATATATAAGATGCAATGCCTTACCCATAATAGTATACCCAGTTAAAGGGAGAGTAGAGGACACAAGTGTAGGCGCTGGCTCCCACCTCATCATCGTGTATGAGTACATGTGGTACCATATTATAGTCCATAAACAACATGAAATATACGTATACGTGATCTGTATATGTAATTTTACTTATTGTTCATTAATAAATATTACTATTTTAAACTGAATTTTTGTGTCATAGTATCACTGCAAAGATTCAACATGCTCAATCCCTAATTCAAGCATAACTTGTCAATGGAAAGCCCAAGCACCCCCTTGCACATATGATGGGAGGTCAACCCCCACCCTTTTGGGGCCTTGTACTCACTAAAGCTAAGGTCCCACATAGCTGGGAAAATCAGAATACTCCTTTATGGATGCATTAAGATGTGAAACAGTGTGGAAAGTGCATATTAAGAAACAATAACAGAACTTGATCTTACATTATGTGCATTGAGGGATACCTTTCAAAATCTTATTTGTCCTTTTTTATCTTCTCTCAAACAGATGAAAAAGAAACTTTTGGAATCGGTGTAGAATATTCTGAGAACTACTAATGGGGAATAGAAAATTCTCAAAGCACTGGAAAGACTCAGCCTCATATATCAGAACTGCTGGACATAACCCATCACAGGGCAGTTACTATGGTCAACAGGTCAGTTTGCCTATTACACAGATGAACACAGTATTCAGAAACTAGGCCCAATTCATCATACATGAGAGTGAATTCCAAATATAAATATATATTTATTTATTATTTTGGATACATACTGTGGGGGAGTAGGCGCAGTGGTAGCAGCAGCGGACCCAGACAGTCAGAGACAGACACACAAAAATCTAGTATAAACAGGTTTTACCCTGTATGTTTATTTTTAAAAACTGGCAGAAACAAAGACAGGCCTTAACTTCAGGCAAAAAAAAAAAACAATAAAACAAAAACCTGCTCACTTGAGCTACTAACTTAACACAGGAATGCTAAGGGGGCGTTCACACTACCGTCGGTGTCCGACATGTAGTGTCCGCTCAAAATCTGTCACGGACACTAGGAGCGGACACTAGATGTGTCCGTGACACCTGTCATTCACTTTAATGGGCATCGGGTGCGTTCTTTTGCACTCCGTGCCCGTCCTTTCCTGTCCGCAAGAGAAGATGTCCGACTTCTCAAGCGGACAGAAAAACCCTGCATGCAGGGTTCCTCTGTCCGCTTGAGAAGTCGGACATCTTCTCTTGCGGACAGGGAAGGACGGGCACGGAGTGCAAAAGAACGCACCCGATGCCCATTAAAGTGAATGACAGGTGTCACGGACACATCTAGTGTCCGCTCCTAGTGTCCGTGACAGATTTTGAGCGGACACTAGGAGCGGACACTACATGTCGGACACCGACGGTAGTGTGAACGCTCCCTATCTGTACGTGTGGCTTGCTCCAGCCACACAAAAACACCAATACAAAACAGAGGCTGTGTTCACACAGGACTGAGAGCTTGTCAAGGTTTTATAGGGCCTGTAATGAGCCCCAGCTCCCACCTGTGCATGAGAGCTCCTTCCTGCAGTAGGACAAGAAGTGGTGCACAGGTGAGGTTTTACTACAGCCCTGTGTTAACCTCTCTCACCACACATATGTGAGGAATCTGGGGGAGATATAGCGTTCTTCTAGAACTTTCTCTGTCACCATCTCACTATATCACTATATATATATATATATATATATACACACACACACACACAGATACATGTACAGTACAGACCAAAAGGTTGGACACATCTTCTCATTCAAAGAATTAGCTGTATTTTCATCGCTATGACAATTGTAGATTCACACTGAAGGCATCAAAACTATGAATTAACACATGTGGAATTATATTCTTAATTTAAAAAAAAAGTGTGAAACAACTGAAAATATGTCTTATATTCAAAGTAGCCACCTTTTGCTTTGATTCCTGCTTTGCACACTCTTGGCATTCTCTTGATGAACTTCAAGAGGTAGTCACCGGAAATGGTTTTCACTTCACAGGCATGCCCTGTCAGGTTTAATAAGTGGGATTTCTTGCCTTATAAATGGGGTTGGGATCATCAGAAGTCAGGTGGATACACAGCTGATAGTCCTACTGAACAGATTGTTAGAATTTGTATTATGGCAAGAAAAAAGCAGCTAAGTAAAGAAAAACAAGTGGCCATCATTACTTTAAGAAATGAAGGTCAGTCAGTCTGAAAAATTGGGAAAACTTTGAAAGTTCCCCCACGTGCAGTTGCAAAAACCATCAAGCGCTACAAAGAAACTGGCTCACATGAGGACCACCCCAGGAAAGGAAGACCAAGAGTCACCTCTGCTGCGGAAGATAAGTTCGTCCGAGTCACCAGCCTCAGAAATCTCAGGTTAACAGCAGTTCATATTAGAGAGCAGGTCAATGCCACACAGAGTTCTAGCAGCAGACACAGCTCTACAACAACTGTTAAGAGGAGACTTTGTGCAGCAGGCCTTCATGGTAAAATAGCTGCTAGAAAACTACTGCTAAGGACAGGCAACAAGCAGAAGAGATTTGTTTGGGCTAAAGAACACAAGGAATGGACATTAGACCAGTGGAAATCTGTGCTTTGGTCTGACGAGTCCAAATTTGAGATCTTTGGTTCCAACCACCGTGTCTTTGGTGAACGGATGGACTCTACATGCCTGGTTCCCAACGTGAAGCATGAAGGAGGAGGTGTGATGGTGTGGGGGTGCTTTGCTGGTGACACTGTTGGGAATTTATACTGAACCAGCATGGCTACCACAGCATCTTGCAGCGGCATGTTATTCCATCCGGTTTCCGTTTAGTTGGACAATCATTTCTTTTTCAACAGGACAATAACCCCAAACACACCTCTAGACTGTGTAAGGGCTATTTACCAAGAAGGAGAGTGATGGGGTTCTACGCCATTTAACCTGGCCTCCACAGTCACCACACCTGAACCCAATCAAGATGGTTTGGGGTGAGCTGGACCACAGAGTGAAGGCAAAAGGGCCAACAAGTGCTAAGCATCTCAGGGGAACTCCTTCAAGACTGTTGGAAGACCATTTCAGGTGACTACCTCTTGAAGCTCATCAAGAGAATGCCAAGAGTGTGCAAAGCAGGAATCAAAGCTAAAGGTGGCTACTTTGAAGAACCTAGAATATAAGACATATTTTCAGTTGTTTCACACTTTTTTTTGTATATAGTATATAATTCCACATGTGTTAATTCATAGTTTTGATGCCTTCAGTGCGAATCTATAATTTTCATAGTCATGAAAATACAGAAAACTCTTTGAATGAGGTGTGTCCAAACTTTTGGTCTGTACTGTATATATACACACATTATTATTATTATTATTATTATTATTATTATTATTATTATTATTATTATTATTATTATTAGCCAACGCCAAGAGTGGATATAAAAAGGAAAAGTATGAACTAGTTTCACATACGGCATTTTGCTGATAGCTAGATAAAGTATTTGGAGTTGAAATACTTGCTGAATTTCCAGCAGATCTGCTTAGGGGAAAATTAGAATACAGTAGCAGCTAAGTAGACAAAATTTTAAGAAATATTATACATACACACACTCTCTCTGCAGAAGAAAAAGGAACAGAATTTCTTTGCAAACTGACCTATGTTGCGGATTTTGCAGCACATCAATTTTATGCTACAGTTTTTTAGCACAAATTTTAGCTTTTGCAAAGCAAAGTGTGAAATCTGTAGCTAATAAATGACATTTTTGCAAAGAAACTCACAAAAATAAAACTGCACTATTCATTGCCGATTTTTTTTTTTTTTTTAATCAGTAATGCTGCAGATTTTATGCAGCTGAACCTTGCCAGTGTTTTATTTGTGTGGAAATACATCCTATAAAGAATTAAATCAATAATCATACAAAAAAAAAAACAACAACAAAAAAAACCCTTTTGTACATAATTCTATGGAAAATGAGGGGATGAGCATCTGTGCAGTCACTTGTTCCCCTACTCTGCAATGCTTCCTGCACCTTGTGTGAGAGAAATGTATCACAAATGTTGATCATAGTCATCTCATAGTATTTTAAATTCCATTTTTCCACATAAAACAAAGCAAAACAAACCTAAAAGAAGACCTGTCACCAAGCTAGATGCCACAAAACATTTTATCACTGCTGTGACCCAGAACAATTTGGCACTTATTTTTTGTAAATCCGTCTACCTATTCACTAGAAATGGCTTCTGGAAGGTTATATGTAAATTAGATGTAATTCTCCAAATTAGCGGTGGCCATTTGTATTTCTTTGATAAAAAAAGGTTCCCACCAACATGGTGAATAAGAGCTAAATTGCATATAACCTCCTTGGAGCCATATTTTTTGACCAGGTGGGTACATCGTATGTTCTCTGTAATATAGTACATAAGGGTACTCTAACAGTCTGTATTTTCTTAGATCACTAAGTCCCACGTTCCATAGTACAGGAAGACAGTGTCTATATTTGGGATGAACAAACTGGAAAGAAGGGCAATTCCCAAAGAATGAATTAATAGCAATCAATAGTTGACCTTAAACTAGATGTGCCGTGTATAATGAAATGTTAATTACATGCATGAGAAGTAGTAAAACAAACATAACACAATGAGGCAGATGAAGCATGACAGAACCAAGAAAAGGAAGGCTGGCTGGCAACACATCAGTTATTTCAAAGAGAGAGAGTCCATGTGTATTGCCAATTACTCTACTCCATAAACCCTATTATGAAACAGCTCTAGGTAATCCCCATTGGCAGCTCATATGTTGTTGTGTTAACAAGCAGTGAAAGATCCCAAATGACAATACAGCATGGACATTAGCTGATGACCGCACATTGTAAGCGCATGTACTCCGGAGGAGCTCCCTCATTAGATTTTACTAAAGCAGAGATGTAATAGCTTGAATAATATCCATAACCTGATTCTTAAGGTCATTGCTGGTTCATAGAAAGCAGGCTGCATTATAACACCTTGTTTTGGCTGTCCATTGGTAGGCTGATGGGTGCTAAAACTGGCTGCCTAAAGATTATTATACGCTAACTCTAGAGGTGGAGTTCTGCTTTACAAAATCACATTTTTTTTTCACAGCTGGCACACCTTTGACAGCAGGTAACTCCTGATCAGGAGTTTTTTTTTCCATAGGTTTTTTCATTCACTTTTCTGATTTGACTAAAATAGCTGCTCATCCCAGAGATCGACAGATACATACATAGAGGACAAGACTTTACTGTATGGTGAACTGTCTAGTAAATTTCTTCTAGTGCTGTGTTCGTAATAAAGGAGAGACGAGCTAACTCCATCCCTTTGTATAGTCAATAAGAAGATAGAGGAGACATGAATGTAATATCGTTATGCTGCTCAGAGCTTCCAGAATAGAATACATTGTCAAATTATTTGTTTCTAGGTTAATGTCCCTTTAAGATAACAATAGGTTTCCCAATGGTATAATGTAAAGCAATAATATCGTGGTTAGCTTCACCACAGTGTAAACATCTTCTAAATCTGTCTACAGTAGCAGATAAAGGCAATGTATAAGAATGATGCTACCCTAGTAGTTGTAATATACAGAAAATATATAGGACCATATAGGTGAATTCATGTTACCTGCACTAATGGTTTAATATTATGCTAAAGGGATTTCAGATATTTTGGATAATGAAGTCCTTGGTGTGTTCTTATAAAGATGATCTTCTCATTGGTTATACTGTGTAGTCTGACAAGACTCATACTGTGTGCTTCACAGGATTATATCTTATCGATTTCATTCTATAAGATGTGCTGACAACTTTGCTATATCTAGATCTATTGCGTGTGTTCACAGATCCTCAGACAACTTCTACATAAAGTAGGATCAATCTCTAAAATGATTGTTTGAGAAAACCAGCGATAAATAGGATGGGCATTATTTGTTATTATTAAAGAATCTCTTTTTTCCTTCTGCTTTGTTGACTGGCACGGCTGTTCATACAAGGTGATTGCTGAACACTCCTCCCATCAGGTTATGTCTGATCCCATCACTTCAACAATCACATCTATCATTATCACAGGGGGGTTCTTACTCATGTAAAACCCTGGTCTATGTATGCTTTTCAGCTCTCACCAGTGAGACAAGCACCATCCAGCAGGCAGGACTGTGTTATTTCCATTGAGAACCTATAATTACCTACCAGAAGCAACACTTCAGCATGTTTAACGCATTAGACAACACATTCAGCGGATAGCAAGTCACACAGCAAGATGTTGACATATTTTATCTATCATGGATTCCTATATGCACTAGTGTACAAGAGGGTTCACTTTTCACACCGCACTCCATACACTACAAGTCAAATATTATTAGTCCATTCTAATTATGAAAATCAGACTTTGTGATAATTGTTCAGTATGTAAAAATGTAGCAATGCAAATAGTAAATTATACTATTATGGCTATTAAGAGGAATTAACTGTAACTGAATTACATTGGGCAAAAGATGAGCACACACCTTGGTCTTAAGAAATCTGTCACAGAGACAGGCCCTTTAAAACGATTCCTCTCATTGAGCTGTAACCTGAAGTGCACTCAAGTGTAACTAAACTTTCGGTCAATTTTTTTTATTTTTTTATTTCTGACAGTATTTTGTGTCATTAATACATTTTGGAATATACTTTATTAACAAATTTTGGATTTTTCTGTAAAGTCCTGCATTTTTTCGCTCTTTCCCTGGAATCTGTATTGAGAGCAGTTTCTGCTTCACACTAAATGTTATGCTCTGTTCACATCTGCAGAGTATCCAATCAAATATCCACATGGAGACCCCCCAAATGGAACACAAACGCAATTGCAAGCGCAGTGCTGTAAAAGCACACAGACCCCATAGACTATAATGGGGTCCATGTGCTTGCCGCGCACTGCCCACACGAATCATGCCCACGACAAGCACACAAACCCCATTAGTCTATGGGGTCCGTGCGCTTTTACAGCACAGCACATGCAATTGCGTTTGTATTCCATTCGGGGGTCTCCACGTGGACTCTCCCTGGACAGAATACAAAAGCAGATGTGAACCAACTCTTACTGTGTAGGGGGTATTCAGGACTGTGTAACATGTAGCGAAAATGAAAGGAGGGTCCCTTCAAACAGTTATATCTCAGACATTATAAAACATACAAAACTTGCTTTTGTGTTTATGGCATTTGCTGTAAAACTTTATACAGTTATCAATAAAAATCCAAAACTTAAAGAGAGCCGCCTTACTCTGGTCCACATAACTTTTTTATATTTCATATATTTTTTGTGGGGCCGCATTTCTTTTTTCATTATACTATATTAGAAATGTCTGAAGTTTTGAATGCTTTTTATTAAAATTTTTATGGAGAAAAAGCAAAAAAAAAACAAAAAAACACGGATTCAGCTGTTCTGATTTTTTTTTTTTACCCACTACGCTGTTCACTTTATGAGAAAAATAATTTTATAAGTTTCTAGATTAGGCATTTTCAGCCAGACACTGGGATACCCAATGTGTATGTGTTTTACATTGTTTATTTATTTTTAGAACTAGGGAAAGGCGGATTTGAAATTTTAATATTCTAACATATGTGGTTTATATTTTACTTTTTCAAACTCATATTTTTATACCTACTAGGGAGCCAAGAAATCCCAGGAGGTCTGATTGCTAATACAACACCCTGCATTACTACATATTATACAGCGGAGACAATACAATACTAAACACTGCAATGCTAATACAATACAACATATAATACAGCAGAGACCGGGCAGCTCAGGAGCCATATTTAAAGACCCAATGTCATAAAAAGGTTTAAAACAAAAGACTTTACTCATGTAGTACCATAGAGAAACAATTATTTTTTACACGTTTGTCAGGAGTACAGTGTACTTTACATATACCTTTTGAATGATGGCTTTGAAATAATGTTAACAGAAACTTAAACAATAAGATGTCATGCAATACTATTGAATGCAGTATATTTTGTATATAACACATCATTATTACTTTTACTCTTGTTGTCAGTTTCTATTAATCTTTCGCATTCAAGGCTTTTCCTACTTCTCCGATACAATTTGTGGGGGGAGGCCTCATGTCAAATGTTCACATTGGGGCCCCGCTATTCTTAGTTATGCCACTGGTACAAAGATTAGGGGAGATTATATACTTGTCTAAAGATCAGTGACAGTTTGTATTATGCGACAATACTACTTCAGGTCATTGTTCTTTTCCAAAGTCTTTTATAAGTTTACAGAATAACCAAATAATTACAGTTCTATAAATCCTGCTATAGTTTATGCGGCCTGTAATGCTAATGCTAAGAAATGTGTTCCTGCTTGAAGACTTGATGGTTCGTTACTGAGAAAATATATGTGAGCTACAAAAAGCCTGCATTTTCCATTGAAATTTATATATTCATGACACACCATGAAGGAATTACCTCTACTGTTGTATGGAGTTTCCGCGTCTGTCAGTGACTCAGAGCAGAAATTATAGGAATATTGATTCCAACAATAAATCATTCTGAAATGTGCCATTTTAAGTCACAGTATAACTCCCTGTCTTTGTGCTTCCCATCAAGTCTGAATATCCTGCTGCCTTATTTTGCAGTCATACAAGTGCAATATATACTGCACATATAACATACAGAATTATACATATTATAGATGCATGTATTCACACTTAAATCATTTCCAGTTGGCTAGAGGAGCTGGCCAATTTCAGACCAATATTGAGAGACAAATGTTATTGTTTGTATAATAAAACTATATAGAATTTCAAATATAATTTTCGTATCAATTCCTTTTGTTTTTTTTTAGATTTCTGCTTCATTCATTCTGTTACTTCTAGTGGATAAAATTCTGATCATGGTCATGTGATTTACAGTCCATGGTCATGTGATTTACGGTCCATAGTCATGTGATTTACGGTCCATGGTCATGTGGTTTACGGTCCATGGTCATGTGATAGACACACAGATGCACTGCTCATGAACAGGCAGATGACTTATTAGTCTTGCACCTCCCCCTGTGGTAGTCACATATAGATATAAATAAGAGCATTTACTTAAAGGCATACGTGTGTTTAACCTATACGTTGCTGTTCTGCTCATGTTTTACCATCAAGAAAAACATAGCACGCTCCCATGCTCCCATAGTAATGAATGGATGCAGCCGGCACACAGCCTGTGCCGGCGTCCAGCCACTTAACCCCCTGCACGCCAGCTGCATCTATTCATTCTAATGGGAGCATGCTATTCGAAACGACAGTTTCGAATAGTACTCATTTATCTCTAGTAGCTAACATCTCTAGTAGTTAACACTTACCTGCACAGATCGCTGCCACTCCCCGCTGTTCTCGCTTCTCTTCTCGCCTCGCTGCCACCGCCTCCCAGGTTACTGTTACAGACCTAGGAAGAAAGCGGGGCTTGTGGCTTAGGAGAGTGTTGGCGGGTACTGGGAGGGGAGACGTGAGTGAAGCAGCAATCTGTGCAGGTAAGTGGACACCAGGGGGGACTAAGTAGCCAGAGGATTTTTTTTTAATCACTACACAGCGTGGAGTCTAAAAATTAAAGCGTTCAATTTTTAGACTCCATGCTGTGTAGTGAATAGGATCGTTTTTAAAATCCGATCTTCGATTATTAAAACAATCCCATTGACTTGCATTAGGATCGGAATTGGGATCGGGATTGGGTTCGAATAGAAAATGATCGGAAATCAGATTTTAAAAATGATCCTGAAATCTCAAGATCGGCTCAACCCTAGTAAAAACATCTCTCTTCATACCGTCTTCATAATTTCATTACTTTAACACTATTTGTTATTTACAATAAGTGTCTAATTTTACACGTTACATCTAGAGATGAGCGAACACTAAAATGTTCGAGGTTCGAAATTCGATTCGAACAGCCGCTCACTGTTCGAGTGTTCGAATGGGTTTCGAACCCCATTATAGTCTATGGGGAACATAAACTCGTTAAGGGGGAAACCCAAATTCGTGTCTGGAGGGTCACCAAGTCCACTATGACACCCCAGGAAATGATACCAACACCCTGGAATGACACTGGGACAGCAGGGGAAGCATGTCTGGGGGCATAAAAGTCACTTTATTTCATGGAAATCCCTGTCAGTTTGCGATTTTCGCAAGCTAACTTTTCCCCATAGAAATGCATTGGCCAGTGCTGATTGGCCAGAGTACGGAACTCGACCAATCAGCGCTGGCTCTGCTGGAGGAGGCGGAGTCTAAGATCGCTCCACACCAGTCTCCATTCAGGTCCGACCTTAGACTCCGCCTCCTCCAGCAGAGCCAGCGCTGATTGGCCGAATTCCGTACTCTGGCCAATCAGCACTGGCTAATGCATTGTATTGGCGTGATGAAGCAGTGCTGAATGTGTGTGCTTAGCACACACATTCAGCTCTACTTCATCGGGCTAATAGAATGCATTGGCCAATCAGCGCTGGCCAATGCATTCTATTAGCTTGATGAAGCAGAGTGTGCACAAGGGTTCAAGCGCACCCTCGGCTCTGATGTAGCAGAGCCGAGGCTGCACAAGGGTTCAAGTGCACCCTCGGCTCTCCTACATCAGAGCCGAGGGTGCGCTTGAACCCTTGTGCAGCCTCGGCTCTGCTACATCAGAGCCGAGGGTGCGCTTGAACCCTTGTGCACACTCTGCTTCATCAAGCTAATAGAATGCATTGGCCAGCACTGATTGGCCAGAGTACGGAATTCGGCCAATCAGCGCTGGCCAATGCATCCCTATGGGAAAAAGTTTATCTCACAAAAATCACAATTACACACCCGATAGAGCCCCAAAAAGTTATTTTTAATAACATTCCCCCCTAAATAAAGGTTATCCCTAGCTATCCCTGCCTGTACAGCTATCCCTGTCTCATAGTCACAAAGTTCACATTCTCATATGACCCGGATTTGAAATCCACTATTCGTCTAAACTGGAGGTCACCTGATTTCGGCAGCCAATGACTTTTTCCAATTTTTTTCAATGCCCCCGGTGTCGTAGTTCCTGTCCCACCTCCCCTGCGCTGTTATTGGTGCAAAAAAGGCGCCAGGGAAGGTGGGAGGGGAATCGAATTTTGGCGCACTTTACCACGCGGTGTTCGATTCGATTCGAACATGGCGAACACCCTGATATCCGATCGAACATGTGTTCGATAGAACACTGTTCGCTCATCTCTAGTTACATCCCAATATTGAATAGTCCTATAGTCTAGCCCTCACTAATGACAGTATCTGAATAATACTGATATTTTTATAGGACTAGGCACACTACTATTATTTTTAAATCTTATTTAATAAAGGTTATATTTTATTTAGTTTCTCCATTTTGTTCTATTTGTGAGTGGAAATTCACCCTCTTGAATTGATCCCAACATTATACTTCCCAACAATTTAATTCATTCTAAACATATCAGATAAAGCAGGGTAATATATTTTATGGCATCCATGAATTATATCCAATTTACAACAAGTACCTTTCTCCTGAGATATGGCCATGCTATCCCCACCAAAACCTCACTTTCATTTTCTGTGGTGTAATGGTTCCACTTCCCTGCTCCTCATGTTGCTCTGGTATCTGCCATCAGTAATATAAGTCTTTATCCCACCCACTACAACTAATGGGGCTAACTTTGCCTCTCATTCTCAGAGCACATCATTAAGCTGATGGGGTGGCCAAAAATAGGAGCAGAGTCCACCGCAGTAAATTAGTGTTTTTTTTAGCTGCATTTTGCTACACGGGGCCTTAAACAAAAAAGGATCTGTCTGCTCTCCTAGTATGTCTGCATTAGAGATGAGCGAACAGCGTTCTACCGAGTACATGTTCGATCGGATATCAGGCTGTTCGAGATGTTCGATTCCAGTCGAACACCACGTGGCAAACTCACAAAAAATTTGATTCCCCTCCCACCTCCCCTGGCGCTTTTTTTGCACCAATAACTGCGCAGGTGAGGTGGGACAGAAACTAAGACAACTGAGGCATTGAAAAAAAAAAAAATCGGAAAAAGTCATTGGCTGGCTAAATCAGGTGACCTCCACTTTAGACGAATAGTGGATTTCAGATCCGGTTCATGAGACTGTGAACTATGTGACTGTGAGACAGGGATAAATGTACAGGCAGGGCTACCTAGGGATTACCTTTATTTAGGTGGGAATGTTACTCAAACAGCTCTTTGGGGCTCTATCTCGTGGCAGCCCATTATATGCTAGTCGGGATCCCTGTCAGCTTGCATTATGCGGGAGCTGACTTTTCCCCATAGGAAAGCATTGGCTAACGTTGATTGGCCGAATACCGTACAGTGTACAGCATTCAGCCAATCAACGCTGGTTCTGCCGGAGGAGGCAGAGTCTAAGATCGGTCCACAGCAGTCTCTATTGTGGTCCAATCTCAGATGTAGCAGAGTTGACAGAGCTCTGTACATCTCAAATGTAGCAGCGTTGACCGCACAGCACTACTACATCTCTGGAACAGCAGAGTTGACAGAGCTCTGTACATCTCCGATGTGGCAGCGTGGACCGCACAGCACTTCTACATCTCCGGAATTGCAGAGTTAAGTGGGAGCTGACTTTTCCCCATAGAAAAGCATTGACCAGCATTGATTGGCTCAATACCATACAGTGTATAGCATTCGACCAATCAACGTTGGTTCTGCCGGAAGAGGCAGAGTCTGCTATATCTCAGATGTTGCAGTGCTTTGCGGTCAACGCTGCTACATCTGAGATGTACAGAAATCTGTCAACTCTTCTACATCTGAGATCGGACCACAATGGAGACTGCTGTGGACCGATCTTAGACTCCACCTCCTCTGGCAGAACCAACGCTGATTGGCCGAATGCTGTACACTGTATGGCATTCGGCCAATGCTTTTCTATGGGGAAAAGTCAGCTCCCGCATTATTAGTGGCATAATACAGGGACTTTGGCATGTTAGATGCCCCCAGGCATGCTTCCCCTGCTGTCCCAGTTGCATTCCCGAGGTGTTGTCATCATTTGCTGAGGTGTCATAGTGGACTTGGTGGCCCTCCTGAGTCAAATATTGTTTTCCCCATAAACGAGTATTTTTTTCCCATAGACTATAATGGGGTTCGATATTCGTTCGAACAGTTGAGTTTTGAGGGGCTACTCGAATCGAATATCGAACTTCGAATATTTCACCGTTTGCTCATCTCTAGTCTGCATTATTAAGTACTTTTACTCCCTGTTTGTCAGAACTCTACTGCATGGCAAGTTTCTCTTTTCCCACATGAGAATTACAACAGTTTACTAAAATAGACATAT
The DNA here is from genome assembly GCF_031893055.1 of Leptodactylus fuscus. Taxonomy (NCBI): domain Eukaryota; kingdom Metazoa; phylum Chordata; class Amphibia; order Anura; family Leptodactylidae; genus Leptodactylus; species Leptodactylus fuscus. Next base: position 113,416,963 of record NC_134269.1, on the reverse strand, counting down.
CAGGAATTGTCACGTCTTCTTTTACCTTCTTGTACCTTCCTGGCGCACCCTGTACTTAGCACTAACATACCAGTGACATGCTAAGATGTGATCTGAAGACGTGAAGCTATTCTGTAGCAGAAATCTGATGTGAATGACCCCGCTATAAATGACTTAAACCAAGAAAAAAAAAAATTACAGTCAAGCATAGTACTACACGTGTGCAAGAGTAGTTCATCAGTGACCTTGAGAAACTGCTGCTTTCAACACTCAATTGTGCACACAGCATGCACAGTTTTTTCAATTATTTTTGCAGTCGTTGAGAAGAATCCGTCTATCAAGTCTATGCTAAAGTGAATGCGAGACTTAAAAAAAAACAAAACAACATGAGCTCTTCTCTTGATTCTGTAATATACTATACAGTAGGCACATGTTTACAAAAATTTTAAAATATTTTAATGAAGTTTTAATTTTGTGCTTATACATGCAGTTATCGGAGCTTCGGAAGGTACTATACATTGCATTACTTTATTCTCTACATATTTTCAATAGTAGATGAACTTATTGAACTCACAGTGAAAAATCTTGTAGTGGCATTCAGAGAGAATGACATGAGAATATGTAACAATAACCCTAACTTATCATATTCGGCAGAGAAATAAGGAGCAATAGTTACTAATAGAGATGAGCGAGTAGTATTCGATCGAGTAGGTATTTGATTGAATACTACGGTATTCTAAATACCCGTACTCGATCGAGTACCACTCGCTATTCGAATGAAAAAATTTGATGCAGAACCAGCGTTGATTTGCCGAATGCTATACAGTCGGCCAATCAACGCTGATTCTTCTCCTACCTTTAGAAGTCTTCTCCGTGCAGCGTCCCCGCGGCGTCTTCCGGCTCTGAATTCACTCTGCCAAGCATCGGGCCTGGGCAGAGCCAACTGCACATGCCCGCGCTACAAGAAAATGGCCGCTTTGACTGTAAGCGGCCATTTTCTTGTAGTGTGGGCATGCGCAGTCGGCTCTGCCCAGGCCGGATGCCTGGCAGAGTGAATTCAGAGCCGGAAGAGGCCGTGGGGACGCTGCACGGAGAAGACTTCTCAGAGAATCCAGCCCGACCCTCACTCGTGGACTTGGTAAGTTCAATTTGATCGAATGTTGCCTACCCCTGAAACGAGCATTTTTCCACCATAGAGTATAATAGGATTCGATATTCGATTTGAGTAGTCGAATATTGAGGGGCTACTCAAAACAAATATCGAATATCGAACATTTTACTGTTCGCTCATCTCTAGTTACTAACAATAGTGCAGGTGAAGATAACAAATTGTGCAATATTTTACACTAAAGAAAAGCAGCAGTGTCCTTTTACAATGAAGTCCATAGAGAGGGTGGGGGGAGGAGAAAGACACAAGGTCTACTACAGAATTAAATGTGTTATTTGCCAGCAGATAAGTAATAAGTTTTTCCTGATAAACCTTCAGTCTTGTGTAAGAAAAATCTCTATAATGTAGATGTATTTCTGCTTTGAAAAGTTCTTCTCTTGCTCCCACTCCCCTCTCCATAAAAGTCTATTGAACAGATTTGATCAGTGACAGAAGGGGACAAATAAGTGAATAAGAAATAAACACTATTCTTTAGTAAAGTATATTACAAACTTTATCTACACCTGCATTATGGATTTAGGAAAAAAAGTTTAGTTCTGCTTTATCTGACGATCGCTAAAATGTCAAGCCAATGCTCACATGCAGTATTATACTCCTGCAAATTATTCCCCTTACAAGTGTGAGTAATTATTTATTGTATAGGTAGAATAATCACAATGATACATGACCGTCTCAGGTCCACTAATAGTCTCAGTGAAATTGGTGGACGACTCCTGTTACTGTCCTAATATGTCTTTCGTGCCCAGAATGTACCTCCAATAATAGTATTATACTAATGCAGTTCTACACATGGTGTCACTTCACTTCAAACCAGTGCTTTGCATTTTTTTCTATTAATAGTTCTGAAAAACGGCTAATTCCCATAGAAACATTGGAAAGGGAAATGCATGCAATGACACCTCTCTATAAAGAGCTGTGGCATGACAAGGCCCCCCAACCTCTGTTCTCAAAATATTTGTGTGCACAAAAGGTGGTATCTGCCACCTATATAAGATATATATCTTCCATAAATATGAGATGGAAATACCCACATAGACCATTCATCCAGCATTTGTTACTGAGAGGAACACACATAAGAGATACAGTGGGGCTGATTTACGGTCTCCGTTTTAGACAATGACAATTAGACTAGACAGCGGCCACACAGTATCACCAATGATACATAATGTTTATCATCATTCTAATGGCAGTTTGACTGCTATTTACATCAGGTTCCGGATGAATACTTAATGAAACACATAGGGTTTGTTGTATAGGCTGTTTGGAGCAGAGATGTTCAGATTGTACAGTTATAGCAGACAGTTTCTGAAATTGTTGGTGTGGCATAGGGCCAGTAGCCTCAGGTTATATAGTCTATGTTTGCTCTTAGCTGGACTATATTCATTCTTAGCACTATTGGATCATCTCTAACCAATATTATTTTGTTAGGGAAGGATATAGTAAAAGGGACAGAATCTAGGAATGGTCATATCGATACATAGTGACCAAATAAGTCTCTATGTTATTAGTATTTCCATATATACCAGCTTGGTTGCACCAACTCCTTTATTTGCGGACTGGTGCGGCAGTGTTGTAGTGCAGTTTGTTTATCATTTTAATCATTTGATATCAAAAGTTAAGTTTTACTACTTAGTCTCCAATCTTTTTCTCAGAGAATTGTGAAGGCAGTCTTAAACTGTGCTAGGTTTATCAGAGTATCTAGTTCTGTTGATAAATTTCTTTATGTAGTATGCATGCATGACCAATATTATAAACTCTGAAACAAGGACATAGATACCCCATTCTAGCAATCTTGGGGGTCCCAGTGGTAGGACTGATAAGGTCAAAGCCGTGCTTATGACTAATTGACCAATAACATTGGGTAACTGTCATCATCCTAATTAATTAGGCTGAGTGCCAGCAGTAAGGAAATGACACCAGACACACTATGTTGGTATTAGTTCCAAGAAGGAAATACTGATTCACTTTTATTAAAAAAAACATGGGGTTAAATAATTGCCAAGAAAGGAAGAGAGATAACAATAACGAATGTTTTCATATTCACTCCTGATTGGTATGATACATCTCAATCAAACAGAAAAAGTTTAAGCAGTTCCATATATAGCCAGCTACTCCCATCCTCCATGGTAACCTTGGGGAGTTGTCTTCTGGCCATAAGCCAAGCATTTGGTTTTTTGCACCTATCCAGGATACAGGCGCCATCTTATCATATAACATTTATACCAGTTTCAAGCATTAGCAACTATATCTAGCATTCAGCTTTTAGGGATAACAATGTTTTCCATACATTACATGATTATAACCTTCAAAGGACTACCAGCAATCATATTTATCACCTGTTCAGTTCATAGATAAGTGTTTTCATGGGCCAATCCATTTCATAACAACAATATTAATATTAATAAAAGGAATAATACAGTCTTTTATTCAGAAAGCACAGTATGACTTAGAAATCTCTTTACACCTTGGTATTTCAAAGGAATCAATCTTTTTCTTTTAAACCAAAGAAGAATTACAAATTATATCAAGTTTGGATTTCAATTCAATGAACTGAGATAATTCAAAGTGAATAAGTATGAAGTATAGATGTTATATGTTTTGCATCTTAAATCTCCAGATATCTATCACTTAAAGTACCATATCTTTGTAAGGACTTTTTTTTTTTTAAGATAAAAGACCACTGAATAAATAAAGTAAGATTGTGTACGCATGAATTATTGAAATAAATATTATGTCTAGAGTGAATTACTTTTTTGGCTCCCTTAGCAAACTTAATCACTGCATGAAAACCAATGATACATGAACTATAAAGTTTCTCATAATTATGTTTGCCATATTTACAGGGGAAACAATGTATTGCCCAGGGTGGTTTTAATTACAATCAAGTGCAAGGTGATTGAAGTTTTAATAAGAAATCTAGCACTTAAAAGACATTAAACACAAAATTATCATGAAGAACTATCACTAATGAGCAATATCTTCTCAGGGTGTACTCTACAACACTTTGATACCAAGAAACTTTAGCTGCTTAAAGATGATGAACATTAATTAGTAGAAATATTATATTACTGCTTGCAGAGATTGCAGTCGAAACAAATCCAGCCTCATTTGAATAGCTTCATTTTTATGTGCTTCATATTTTGTGAGCTCCTTTATAATGTCAGGCATGATTTTTATATGCATGGGCTTTTTTCCCTGTGCTAAGGAGCACCCTGAAAAATTATAAGCAAATTATTGTCTTAAAAAAACTAATTTATTTGTAGTCCCAGAACAAAAATAGACAATTATTGAGATGTAAATAGGCAATTACAGTACTCGCATGGAATAGAAAATTGTGCAATATGTTTATATAATAAAATAGCAAGCCATGCTGTTTTAGAAGTGTAAGAAAGGTCAAAACTACTACCCAGGCAATTTCTACTAATTCCTAGAAAATCTTACATACACACAGAACATACTAAATACCTTAAATGGTTAGTCTTATCTTGGAAAACTGCAGCCAATGCAGAAATAACTGCTTCAATTCCTGACCCCTAGGGTGTGACTTACAGAAATAAGTCAGCAATGCTGCTCTACACTGTGTCTGTAACTCCCATAGAGGTCATTGGGAGCAATGGAAAGATCATAGAACACTTTCTTAGGTTGGCTGTTTCCATAACTGTGGAGCTATGAAAACCGTGTAGCTCAGCTATGCTACACTTTTTCCTAAAAGTCCTATTCAACTCTACGGGAGTTAAACAGCATAGAAAATCATCTTTAGGCTAAGGCTCCACGTGGCATCCAGCAGCAAAAAAGCACTGCAGGGAAAACTGTCGCGGCAACACACCGTGGACTTTCCCACAGCAGTTTTCATATTAAAGGGATTCTAGCATTGAAATGAATTTTTTTGGCGATCACACATCGGAATAGCCTTTAGAAAGGCTATTTGTCTTGTACCTTTAGACGTGGTCTCTGCTGCGCCGTTCCTTAGAAATACCGGTTTTTACCGGTATGCAAATTAGTTCTCTCGCAGCAATTTATTGAACTACAAGAGCAAGAGCGTCCTCCCAAAAATGGCCGCCGGCAGGCATGCGCACTTGGCTCTGCTGGTGTCTCATTGGCAGAGCCAACTGCGCAGGCGTCGGAGGTGACGCAAAGGAAGACGAAAAAAGTAGGGGAAGATCCAGCCGAAGATAGAGGCGTTGCTGGAGCGTGTTTTCGAGCAGCAGTGGGGACGCCCCGCATCACATTTTCAGCGCTGGGGCCCGCTCCCATTGCTGCGAGAGAACTAATTTGCACAACGGTAAAATCTGGTATTTCTAAGGAACGGTGCAGCGGAGACCACATCTAAAGGTAAGAGACGAATAGCCTTTCTAAAGGCTATTCCGACGTGTGATCGCCAAAAAATTCATTTCAATGGTACAATCCATTTAAGTTCGCAGAGGTTTCCTTTGCTGACTTTTGGTTTCAATTATACCTATAGGGAAACTGCCAGTATTTCCGTAGGTATAATTGATATGCTGTGAATTCCAAAACCACAATGGTTTTAGAAATAGCAGGATACCCTCCGCACATACTTTACCTCAATGTGAGAATGGGATTCGCTAGACATCTTAGGTTGGAGCAATGTTCGTCCGAATTCACAGTAATGTAAAAACCATGGTGGAACTTTTCTTCCATCACATTTGTTACTTTTCTGAGGGAAAAAAAAGTCATGCATGCAGGACAGTGTCTTCCATCACAATGGAAAAAAAAAAACATGGCATTTTACAGTTTCAGGATAGTGGATCGGATTCTAGTGAATGCCAGCCACACACTGCAGAAACGTTGCAAATTCCAAAACCATTGTGGTTTTGGAAAATCACAGCATGTCAATTATATCTGAGGAAACACCAGCGGTTTCCCTAAAAGTATAATTGTAACAGAAAATCTGCAGAGGAAACCTCTGTGGACTTTCTGTGAAAAGCGCAACTGCTGCGTTGCTGCCACTTTTATTTTTGCTGCGGCCCGCTATATGGGACCTTAGCCTTAAGGAGTGTTTTTTTTTTTTTGTTTTGTTTTTTTTTTATCCAGTCTTGAATTGTTGCTGATAAAGCTGTTTGATAAATTTCTGCCCATACAGTTCTAAGATATGTCTGTCATTGTATTCATAAAACATTTTTAAGACATTTACAAGGTGTACAAGCATCAAAAACGTAAGACAGCAAATAGCTTTTGTACTGTAAGTGGTCTCAAGTGTGACATTACTGATGCACCAGGAGAGATTTTCATGCATATATCACACAGGTGAGACAGTCTTAGATGTTCAGAAATGAAGTTCAGAAAACATTTGTTACTTACTGCATTATACTCAATTGTTGTTTAGTCTGGGATTGACTTATAATTGATTTAAATTGAAACTTTGGTTTGTTGACTCTTTTAAGAATATTATAGAAGTATGATAAAAAAAACAATATTCAACTTTTACGTTTGCATACCAATTTCGACTTTTTTTTTTTTTTTTTTTTTAATCAGTGTGCTACACTATATTATATCCAATCTAGGTAATCCTTTGTAAGCTTAGCAGTCTGGAATTCCAGCTGATACATTTGAGAAAACCCCACAAAAAAAGGCAAAAATGACTTTAGGAATTAAATAATGAAAAGTTGAAACATCAATTATAATAGAAAGTAGAAATAAAATCATTATAATATGACTACAATACATTAGCATAAAATGGTTAAACACTATTAGGGAAAGTTCAGACGGAGATGTTTGGTCAGGATTTTGATGCCATATCCGCCTCAAAATCCTGGCTAAAAAGACGGCTCCCATGATCAGGAGTTTTTTCCAGGAGCCATTTCTTCCAGCTCCCGGAAAAAAGAAGTGAGATGCTCATTCTCCAGGCCGTTTCACCTCATGATTCGGCCTGAAAAGACCCCCTCCTCCGGACTAGGCCCATTCATTGGGCCTAATCCGGAGTGGAGTGCGCGGCTGGATGCCGATGCAGTGCACTGGCTTTCAGTCGCAGCTACCCGGCTTTTGGACCAGAACTTGAGGCGGCCTCCGCCTTAGGTTCCTATACAAAAAATCCTGCCTGAACTTACCCTTAGTAGGGAGTGTATAAACAGCAGTCCCCTGATAAAAAAAATATTGTTATTCAGGTCATTTTAAGAGCATTCACACAGAGTAAAGTGGCACTGATTCTGGCATGATAACTCGTGGCAGAATCAGTGCTGATAAAAAGACTACCATTGAGTTCAATGGGTTCCGTCTTCTGTACAGAACACATTGAACTCAATGGGAGGCTTTTTAATCAGCGCTGATTCTGCTGCAAGTTATCGTGCTAGAGTCAGCGCCACCTTACTCTGTGTGAATGACCCCTTACTTGGTAACTATGCCATGCTAAAAATAATTCCTTGTATTTTTCAATGGATAAATGCCAGAATAGGACATCAGAAAACACCATACATAGAAATACATAAAAACACTTTGCAATATATTATTCTGAAAAATAACAAAAAAAAAAAAAAAAATCTGTTAACTCTCATCCTCATATAGAGGGGTCCTGATTTGGCTCCAGGGAGGAAATGTACAGTCATATGCAGATGGTTCTTTTTGCTTATGAACTGTGGATATATTGTAGATTGCACAATTTGGAAAGTACTTAAGTATCCTTCTTCCATAATACTGGAAACTCCCAGTGAAATCTACGGGAATGAAGAGCACTCAGATGACACTTGGATGTCATCCTAGTGCATTCCACTATAACATACCTGGATGGATTTTATGCCGGGGTCCTGCATATGTGGCGTCACTGCAAACTGGATGGGATTCTAGTGGACAGTTTTTGTGTATTGTATATCTTGTCTTGATATATTTAATAACAAACAAACTCTCTGAATAATATATTAAACTACAAAGTATGAGAGAGGGAGGAATACAACTAAAACTTCTCATTTACAGAGTGAGTATAAATAGCAAGAGACACATGTGACTGGATCTGAGCACAAAGCAGAATCTTGGTATCACACCAGGGCGATTCCATCCATTGATAATGTATGGAGAAAGAAAAACATTTAAAATAATCATGTAGAGGAGAGAAGAATGCTAACAATAAGCAGGTTACACACAATACAAAGAGAACTACATCTTATTTCCATCTACAACTGCCTAGGGTGTATGAATGGTTTCTGAAGAATAGATACGCTTTCAGAATGTATATTTTAACTACTGTATGTATGCTATATTTCACAATCCTACTTTGACATCTCATATATTATACATTATTTTTAGGTGTATATGAAAATACACTTTTAGTACTGAACATGACTTTCATACCGCACAAACGTAGGCCCTGTATATTAACACCTATTGTGTGTAGGATCAGAACTTTCCTAGATGATTGTTTTTTACCTAGAAACTCATTCATGTTACAGGAAATAAATAAATCTGTGATGTTTCTAAATGCAAGTTCCCGGTTGATTCATCAAACACTTTTATTATGCGTCACACATCAAAGACACAGTTATCCAAAACTCATTAATGTAGGCTGTGTGCATAAATTATATACAGTAGCAACAGTAGAGTAGAAAAATACACTGAATAAGATAAAATAACTATATCCTGATAAGAGATTTATGTCTGTTCCAACACACAATTTCTAGTGATAAAACTTCAGAAAAGCTAAAATGTCAATTCACAAGGTAACAGTAATGGCTTATTGCATAGCAGTAAATGTGTTATTTGCAAATTGACCTTTAACTATTCAAAAATGACAACTGTATTAGCTAAATGTTGTAAATTTCCTTCTTAAGGCCCCCCATATAGCTGATGAGGGGCCATTTACTATTCGATTTGCACCAGTGTTGTAGTGTAAAACATTGCGCGTACCTATTAATAAAATTGGGGTGATTTAATCCAATGAATTTCAGTTTAAGACTGACTCATGACAAGTCAGTCATAAAGGGTTAGTATGAAGAGTATTAATTTACTTATCTGGTCCTGGGGATGCAGATGATGGACCCAGGAGATGCAGTAATGTCACGAACCTGGGTCATCAGAGGCAGCCCCGTCTCCTCCTGGTTGCTTGCTTTACTACAGTCAGCCAGCCACTAAACCACAGTTAATTACCTGTGAGATTGGGGAAGGAGGGGGTTGCGGAGTGAACCATTGACTCAGATTATATAATCCGGGTGTCATGATGCCTCTGGAACCCTGGATCCATCATTAGCTTCCCAAGAAAAGTTAAGTAAATGACTACTTCCTGGACTACCTTTTTAAGAAATTCATTCCTCACCTGGCTACTTCTGATCCCCTCTATAGCATTGTACGTAGCACATTCTTGGCCAACAGTCCATAACCCCCTCCACCCGCACTGTGTCCATTCACAGCAAGAAGAAAGAGAAATAGAGGTCTCAGATTAAGTGATCAGGGAACCATCAAGCAACCACTGATCTAGGATTTAGCACTTATTTTCTGAATATGTCATAAATGTTATTTATGTGAAAACCCAATATGCCCTTCCTTTTGTGCCCATTTTACTTTTCTGTATTTTTGCAATTTAGGTTTTTTTTTGTTTTTTTTTTAAATTTACAGCCTTCCAAAATCTATAACTTTTATTTTTCAATTTATAGAGTCATATTAGGGCTCATCTTTCATTGGACAAATTGTAATTCCTAGTGGGATCATTTAATATTTCATACAATGTACTGGAAAGTCTGGGAAATAAATAAAAAAAAAAAATCTAAAATGGGGTGGAATTGGAAATAAAATACAACAGACCCATTTTCATGCTTGTTTTCTTTTTACTGCATTCACAGTATGTTAACAATAAGCCATTACCTATATTCTACATGTTAGTACATTAATGATGATAACATCTACACTCACCGGCCACTTTATTAGGTACACCTGTCCAACTGCTCGTTAACACTTAATTTCTAATCAGCCAATCACATGGCGGCAACTCAGTGCATTTAGGCATGTAGACATGGTCAAGACAATCTCCTGCAGTTCAAACCGAGCATCAGTATGGGGAAGAAAGGTGATTTGAGTGCCTTTGAACGTGGCATGGTTGTTGGTGCCAGAAGGGCTGGTCTGAGTATTTCAGAAACTGCTGTTCTACTGGGATTTTCACGCACAACCATCTCTAGGGTTTACAGAGAATGGTCCGAAAAAGAAAAAACATCCAGTGAGCGGCAGTTCTGTGGGCGGAAATGCGTTGTTGATGCCAGAGGTCAGAGGAGAATGGCCAGACTGGTTCGAGCTGATAGAAAGGCAACAGTGACTCAAATAGCCACCCGTTACAACCAAGGTAGCCAGAAGAGCATCTCTGAACGCACAGTACGTCGAACTTTGAGGCAGATGGGCTACAGCAGCAGAAGACCACACCGGGTGCCACTCCTTTCAGCTAAGAACAGGAAACTGAGGCTACAATTTGTACAAGCTCATCGAAATTGGACAATTGAAGATTGGAAAAACGTTGCCTGGTCTGATGAGTCTCGATTTCTGCTGCGACATTCGGATGGTAGGGTCAGAATTTGGCGTCAACAACATGAAAGCATGGATCCATCCTGCCTTGTATCAACGGTTCAGGCTGGTGGTGGTGGTGTCATGGTGTGGGGAATATTTTCTTGGCACTCTTTGGGCCCCTTGGTACCAATTGAGCATCGTTGCAACGCCAAAGCCTACCTGAGTATTGTTGCTGACCATGTCCATCCCTTTATGACCACAATGTACCCAACATCTGATGGCTACTTTCAGCTGGATAATGCGTCATAAAGCTGGAATCATCTCAGACTGGTTTCTTGAACATGACAATGAGTTCACTGTACTCCAATGGCCTCCACAGTCACCAGATCTCAATCCAATAGAGCATCTTTGGGATGTGGTGGAACGGGAGATTCGCATCATGGATGTGCAGCCGACAAATCTGCGGCAACTATGTGATGCCATCATGTCAATATGGACCAAAATCTCTGAGGAATGCTTCCAGCACCTTGTTGAATCTATGCCACGAAGAATTGAGGCAGTTCTGAAGGCAAAAGGGGGTCCAACCCGTTACTAGCATGGTGTACCTAATAAAGTGGCCGGTGAGTGTATATTCCATGTTAAAAAATTGAGAATGTAGAAAAATAAGATTTTTTTTTTTTTTTTTTTTTTTAAAGATATCTGCAAATTTTTAAAGTTTTGTGTACAGGGTGTTGTAAGGCAGTGTATGGGGTCTTGAATCTGCCACTGTTTTGCAGGTCTACAATAAAATTTCTCTACTATTACTATTTAGCCCTGCCATAGGAACAGTATGGCTCCAGCAATCTTGCCAAGCAGGAGCTGTTCTAATGGGAGAATGAAACATAGTGGCTCCTCAGATGCCATGGTTGCATCTGACCACAGCATCTGCAAAGTTACCCCTCATTCACATCTGCGTTCGGTAATCCATTCGAGGAGTCCGCATGGGGACCCTCTGAACGGACTACCGAACGCATTTGCAAGCGGTGTGCAGTGAAAGCACACGGACCCCATAGGACTATAATGGGGTCCATGTGCTTGCCGCTAGATCTCCGCACGGAACATGCAGACATGAAAGTAGATTGAGAAGTCCGCATGTTCTCTACGGGGATCTCGCAGCAAGCACATGGACCCCATTATAGTCTATGGGGTCCGTGTGCTTTCACTGCACACCGCTTGCCAGTGCATTTGGTATTCCATTCAGGGGGTCCCCATGCAGACTCCCCCAAATGAAATACAAACGCAGATGTGAATGAGGGATAACATGCCTGTGATCAGAGAAGTGTCTGATCACTGAACACAAACCCTTGGCTATGGCTCACACCCAGTTCTTGAGCAGCAATTATGTTTAAAGGTCCACCATATGCCATACTATTATGGCAGAGGTTAGAAAGGAGTTAGGCAGAAGCATGATGGCAAAAGTATACTTAATTTTTTTTAAGCAGCAGAGAGCAGCATAAATGACATAGTGCCTTGAGAAGAATATGTAAGAAAATGCTGCAGATCCATGATGCTGCTGCTAGCAGTACGTACACTATACACTGGACAGATAAATGCAAAATGAAATAAATCAATTCCAACTTTTTTTGGTTTAAGACATAGCACAAGCATAATTACAATAAATGACAATGTATCAGCCTTACAGAATCTTTAGCAAGTGAGTATATTCGGAATCCATAAAGCAATGAATAATTCATTTACCTTTCCTTGGTTCCTTTTGTTCTGTTCACTTAGCTAGAATAGTTTGGAAGGTCAGTTAGGGATCTCTATCCAAGCTGCACCAGCTATGTGAATGGTGAATTCCTTTGGTCTATTCTAACAAATTAAAGTCCTGAATATATTCACACTGTACATTTTGGCTATTTTAACCTGTTTATAAAACCCTAGAATACTCATTTGAATTATTAACATTTTGTCAGTACAGAAAAGATAGGGAACTATATTTCCAGATTATATCATTTTAATGTATGCAAGAACATGTAGCAAAATAAATGCATAAAACTCTGCCCAGATTTTGACTTTGTCACCTTTGGAAAAATGGCAGAAAGAAAGGATCTTGTTTGATTTATTATTTACATAGTAGTTCAGAGTAAAATTGGTTTGTGTGTTTTGCTCATCCCATTCTGCCCATTATTTAGTATCTTCGGGGAAGAGCTGCAAATAGCAGTCGTAAACACAGCCAACGGGGCACAGAATTCTTCCCTGATGCTGTCTCACTTGCAAAAAAGGTCATTTTGCATCACCAGAATAATTACTTTAGTAATAATCAAGCTTAGTGCTGATGAAGTATTCAGAGCTCCTGTTAGCCCCAATGGGGTAGAGAATGGTTATATTTAGCATAGATGTCACAAATGTTCATCGTTTATCCAATAATGTTGGAATTTCTTAAAAAACAGAAATAAAAAAGATGTGGTAAAGTCATTGGGGATGCTATCATTCATAAACTGTGCTCTTTTTGGTTGCAACATTAGCATACAGAACTGTACAGTCCTATTAAAGTCAGCAACCGGAAAAAGTGCTATTTCACATTACTGCTAACAGGCTTCAAACCTGATGCAAAAGAAGGTCAGCAATGACTTAACAACCCCTTGCCGCTTATAAGTCACATTCTCTCATTTGAGAAAAAAAAAAACAAATAGATTGGCTCGGAGCCAGATTCTAATTTTCCTCTGACTTGCAAACATGATCTGTTGTACATTGGCCACACTAAATTTACTACAAGAATCACAATGTACTTTCTTAATGAAGCATTAATGCAGCAAATCCATCACATGTTGCATTGAACGGCTGCTCTTGAATTACCACCTGCTTGCATAGCACATTAGGCTTGTCTATTGTTAGCTGACCAACCCGTGCAGCACTCAGGCACTCGTGATATAGCATTGGTAGAACAATGCGGGCTGGAAGTGTCCCATACAGAGAAAAAGGCAAACATCAGTGTTATGTTTTTCAGCAGCTACACATTATGACTATATTTTCTTTTCATATTTGTATTGAAAGTCTTGCTGAATGTATTAATTCATTGTTACTAATCTTTGTAATAGTTTTTAATCATACTGAATCACTAACATAATAGCAGGCTACTTAATATTCAAGATGCTTAGAGTACAAATAATCTGAAACACTTCACAGATATAATGGTGTAGTGAAACAAAGAGAAATGACCGTGACGTGTTTTATTACTTATTCCATTAATAAGCAAGGCAAACCTAAAACACGACACAATTCACCATAAAAATCACAAAATAAAGGAACAAAAATGTTTCAGTAATTTCCAGGGTTAAGAGTATGTATAAAACAATTTATCACTGCAGGCAATGGCTATTACAGAGGAAATTTACAGTTATATTACAAGACATGCTTTCAAATGAATAACCAACCACATAACACATACCTCCGTCAATCCATTCAGAGGGGGCACTTTTAACACATCTACATGTCTATAATAGAGCACATTGGCAGGGATTGCTCTATTGGGACAATCCCTTTATTGTTTCATACTGATCTGTAAATCTATAGTCTACCTTTTGCTTAATGCACCCAAAATCTGATAAGTAGTTAAAAAAAAAAAGTCTATAAATATGTTAGATTTCCCCATTAATTAGCAAGCATAACTGGTCAATCAATAATTAAAGCCTACTCCATTCATAAAACAACATTGGTATTTACGGTCCCACCTCCCACTCCTGTGGTAGTTTTTGCCCCCCCCCCCCCCCAACTAGGTATTAGGAGCAGGGCCAGAGCTTCCACAGCGCTGTGTGTGGAGGCTGCCGGCCCGCTCCTTCCTGCGCTGCCAAGTCCCCTGCTTCTGGGTGTTGGAAAGCAGGCCGGAACATCTCAGATGTAGCAGTGCTGACTGTGTGCTGAACCCTGTTGCATCTCAGATGTAAGAGAGCTGACTGTGTGCTGAACCCTATTGCATCTCAGATGTAGCAGGGTTCAGCACACAGTCAGCACTGCTACATCTGAGATGGAGTAGGGTTCAGCGCACAATCATCACTGCTACATCTGAGATGCAACAGGGCTCAGCACACAGTCAGCTCTGCTGCATCTCAGGTGTAGCAGAGCTCAGCGCATGGCCAGCTCTGCTACATCTGAGATTGGACCACAATGGAGACTGTTGTGGATCGATCTTAGACTCCGCCTCCTCCGGCAGAACCAGCGTTGATTGGCCGGATGCTGTACATAGTATGGCATTCGGCCAATCAATGCTGGTCAATGCATTCCTATGAGAAAAAGTCAGCTCCCGCATAACGCAAGCTGACAGGGATCCCAACGAGATAGAGCCCTAAAGAGCTGGGTGAGTAACATTTCCACCTAAATAAAGGTAATCCCTAGCTAACCCTGCCAGTACATCTATCCCTGTCTCACAGTCACATAGTTCACAGTCTCATATGACCCGGATCTGAAATCCACTATTCGTATAAATTGGAGGTCATCTGATTTAGCCAGCCAATTACTTTTTCCGATTTTCTTCGATGCCTATGTTATCATAGTTCCTGTCCCACCTCCTCGACACAGTTATTGGTGCAAAAAAAGCGCCAGGTAAGGTGGTAGGGGATACGAATTTTCAGTGCGATTGCCGCGTGGTATTCGATTGGAATCAAATATCTCGAGCAGCCTGATATTCGATCGAATATCAATTTGATTGAACGCCGTTTGCTCATCTCTAATGACTACACTTTGACTCCCTGCTGCCACCTGCTCACCACCTGCCACAGCCTTTTGAATCCTTGGAGCTGTACCGCTATCCAAAACATCTGCTGGTAAGAGATCTCAGTGTCTGGTTTACTGCGATTTGTGGTGCGCTGTGTGTTTGGCATTTACTGACCCGTACCGCTCTGCCCAGCAGTGCAGCCAAGTCCATCCCTGCCATCGGAGGCTCTGGTGAACACGGTTGTGGGTTTGGAGTTGGTGCAGCGCAGGGGGTGTTGGACACACAGCGCTGTATTAACCATTTTGATCAGTGTATCTAGTACTCATTCTCACTATTGGCTCAGATCTGCATCTGTTATCCTAACACACAGTACACTAACTGCACTATATACAGACCTCACATCAGGTACAGGTACACATTAGGTGGAGGAGAGGATATGCAGGTGCACAGGCAGACCACTCAGAACCCCTCCCCTGGTCCCCACCTTATCAAAGTTGCTTGGGTTCCAATTACCAGTCATTTTACAGCACCCCCAGCTAGGCAGCAATCTACTACTGGCAAAAATGTGTGAGGTAGTTTTAGGAATTTGCAAAGGAGAGTCAGATATTATTTGCATTTAGCTGCACAGTAGGTCATCAGAATAATTTTTACTGGGGGGTCTTATGCACTACAGTCTGCCTATGACTATTAGGAATCTTTGCATCTTGTTTAGTTTTTAGTTAGGTAGAATTTAATAACATTATTACTAGAGATGAGCGAACAGTGTTCTATCGAACACATGTTCGATCGGATATCAGGGTGTTCGCCATGTTCGAATCGAATCGAACACCGCGTGGTAAAGTGCGCCAAAATTCGATTCCCCTCCCACCTTCCCTGGCGCCTTTTTTGCACCAATAACAGCGCAGGGGAGGTGGGACAGGAACTACGACACCGGGGGCATTGAAAAAAATTGGAAAAAGTCATTGGCTGCCGAAATCAGGTGACTTCCATTTTAGACGAATAGTGGATTTCAAATCCGGGTCATATGAGAATGTGAACTTTGTGACTATGAGACAGGGATAGCTGTACAGGCAGGGATAGCTAGGGATAACCTTTATTTAGGGGGGAATGTTATTAAAAATAACTTTTTGGGGCTCTATCGGGTGTGTAATTGTGATTTTTGTGAGATAAACTTTTTCCCATAGGGATGCATTGGCCAGCGCTGATTGGCCGAATTCCGTACTCTGGCCAATCAGTGCTGGCCAATGCATTCTATTAGCTTGATGAAGCAGAGTGTGCACAAGGGTTCAAGCGCACCCTCGGCTCTGATGTAGCAGAGCCGAGGCTGCACAAGGGTTCAAGCGCACCCTCGGCTCTGATGTAGGAGAGCCAAGGGTGCACTTGAACCCTTGTGCACCCTCGGCTCTGCTACATCAGAGCCGAGGGTGCGCTTGAACCCTTGTGCACACTCTGCTTCATCAAGCTAATAGAATGCATTGGCCAGCGCTGATTGGCCAATGCATTCTATTAGCCCGATGAAGTAGAGCTGAATGTGTGTGCTAAGCACACACATTCAGCTCTACTTCATCGGGCTAATAGAATGCATTGGCCAGCGCTGATTGGCCAGAGTACGGAATTCGGCCAATCAGCGCTGGCTCTGCTGGAGGAGGCGGAGTCTAAGATCGCTCCACACCAGTCTCCATTCAGGTCCGACCTTAGACTCCGCCTCCTCCAGCAGAGCCAGCGCTGATTGGCCAAATTCCGTACTCTGGCCAATCAGCACTGGCTAATGCATTGTATTGGCGTGATGAAGCAGTGCTGAATGTGTGTGCTTAGCACACACATTCAGCTCTACTTCATCGGGCTAATAGAATGCATTGGCCAATCAGCGCTGGCCAATGCATTCTATTAGCGTGAACTGAGTTTGCACAGGGGTTCTAGTGCACCCTCGGCTCTGCTACATCAGATTGCTACATCTGATGTAGCAGTGCCGAGTGTGCATCAGATGTGTAGTTGAGCAAAACTGACTCAGCACTGCTAAGTCTCTGCATTCGCATAGGAATGCATTGGCAGCCTTCGGCCAATCAGCGCTGGCTCTGCCGGAGGAGGCGGAGTCTAAGGTCGGACCTGAATGGAGACTGGTGTGGAGTGATCTTAGACTCCGCCTCCTCCAGCAGAGCCAGCGCTGATTGGTCGAGTTCCGTACTCTGGCCAATCAGCACTGGCCAATGCATTTCTATGGGGAAAGTTAGCTTGCGAAAATCGCAAACTGACAGGGATTTCCATGAAATAAAGTGACTTTTATGCCCCCAGACATGCTTCCCCTGCTGTCCCAGTGTCATTCCAGGGTGTTGGTATCATTTCCTGGGGTGTCATAGTGGACTTGGTGACCCTCCAGACACGAATTTGGGTTTCCCCCTTAACGAGTTTATGTTCCCCATAGACTATAATGGGGTTCGAAACCCATTCGAACACTCGAACAGTGAGCGGCTGTTCGAATCGAATTTCGAACCTCGAACATTTTAGTGTTCGCTCATCTCTAATTATTACCAATTTGACTCCATAAACTGATAGCATGGTCAAAGGGGTTTTCTTAACACAGACAATCCCTGTAATTAGTTTTCATACTTAAAAATGACAAGTTATCTGCCAATGCATAGTGAATAGGACCCTCAGTGTATGAATTAGTTCTCCTAGGTTGGAACATGCATGCTCAGATCACTCTGACCAATCTTCAAAGTGGGTGCTGCCTGCCTTTCCTTCCTGGTTCTCATATGCTGTGTAATTTGTTAGGGCTCTAGTATACATGTATCCTTTTGTTTACCTTTCCTCATGGCTCAGTGCATAGACAACCCTTGACACAGCATCGCAAAATCATATAGATTATATACGAGTGTGTGCGGTCACCCAATGGTTGTGACATAAACTGCAGCACATCAAAGTTTTTGCTAGCATGCTGTAATATTGTATAGAATTTGTGTTGTGACAAACTGTACCCCTAAATAAAACTCGGGCATGGGTAAAGGTAAACTTATCTGAATTTTTGGCAAGAGGAATAGCTCTGTAGACTATATTCTTCCAGTCTTCAAAATTCCAGAACCCCTCATAGGAAGAACATGTTCGTATAAACAAATATTCTGTAATTGTGAGCCATTTCTAATATCTATGCTTCGTAATAAACAAATATGACAGTCTTTGTTCTCTCTTCATTACCAATAAAACAAGGTAACATGATTGTGGTATTTGTAGTATAAGATAACATGGTCATCTGACAGTCCTGACCTTGGATAAGTAATGTTATCTCATGGAATTCAATGGAGCAAAATTAGACTGTTATAACATGTAAGGTCTTGAAAGTGGAAAACACATTGTAAGCATGCTTTGCTGATTACAATGGTAGAGTATGTAAACATGCAGAGTAATAGCATATACTAATAAAATAAGATTTTCTTAATTTGCAATTTAAGTCCTGCTGAGTTGTTCTTTTTTTTTATCTATCGTCAGTGCCCTGCATTGTAAATGAGACAAATCCCAGAGAACGACCCAATATTAAAATAAGGTAATTTGAGACTACTAATCCGCAATACAGGGAACCTAAGTATGACTGCTACATTTTAGCACTCTATAGCTACACCTTTGTTTATATTATAATGGAGAGGACCTACAGTGAAACTAATGCCTTATGGAAAACATAACAATTCAGATAAGATAAGCAAATTAATATAAATATATACTAACAATGTAACTCCATAACACACTACCACATGTATACACTTAAGATATATTGTCACTAACTTCTCAGACAACTTAGCCTCCTTTATTAGAGCATTTGATTCTGAACCAGAAAGTAATGTACTTTAATTAAAAATGTGACTGCTTTCTGAATGAAAAAAACCTCTCATAGGGTGCATTCACACTTCAGATACGCTGACTGATTCTGAACGTTAAAACACATTCAGAATCAGCGCGTATAAAGCAGATCCCATTTATTTCAATGGGAGCCGGTATACAAGCGCTCCCCATTGAAATGAATGGGCTGCTTTTTTCTCTATGGGGCCCCTTGACACGGCGTCAGCTCTAGGCTCATTCCGAGCCGTACACGCGAGTGCTTCTAAACACTTCCCGTTCACTTCAATGGGAGCGCTCGTAGAAAAAAAAGCACCCCCTTCATTTCAATGGGGAGCGCTCGTATGCCGGCTCCCATTGAAATGAATGGGATCTGCTTTATACGCGGTGATTCTGAACGTGTTTTAACGTTCAGAATCAGTCAGCGTATCCGAACTGTGAATGCACCCTAAGGCTAAAGCACTGCAGAAAGAACCGCTGCGTGATCGCATGGAGGTTCTTTCCGCAGTGGTTTCGAGAGAAAGTTCATGGAGTTTTCCTCCGCGGACTTTCTCTTCCCATTATATCTACGGGAAAGCCGCCGGCGTTTCCGTAGATATAATTGACATGCTGCAATTTGCAAAGCCGCAAAATTTCTTCCACAAAGTGGGCATGGGATTCACATGAATCCCATCCCCTTTGCTTGCACTGTAAAACGCCACAATTTTTCCCGCAGCGTCTCCGCTGCGGGCAAATCGTGGCGTTTACGTCCCGTGGGGCCCCAGCCTAAGGGAGCCTTCACACGGAGTTTATGCTCCACTCATTCTGAATGTAAACTTGTTCAGAGTGAGCGGCGTAAAACAGATCCCAGTGACTTCTATGGGTGCCGGCATACGCGCGCTACCTATTGAAATCAATGGGAGGCTTTTTTACCTATTGCTTTCAATGTGATGTGTTCATATCACATTAGGTAAAAAAGCCTCCTATTGATTTTAATGGGTAGCGCGCATATGCTGACACTCAGAGAAGTAATGGGATCTGTTTTTTATGCCAGTCATTCTGATCGAGTTTACTTTCAGAATGAGCAGAGCGTAAACTCCGTGTGAAGGCTCCCTAAGGGTATGTTCACATGACAGAAAAATGGATTCCTCATGTGGACATACTGCGCGGCTAGCCGCAACGGAATACCAATACAGTGCAACGGCATCCTGTCACGACATTCCGCTCCAGATTAGGCCCGAATGAATGGACCTAATTGGGAGGGAGTCTCGGGCCGTGGATGAGTCAGCCGCAGAATCCACAAAAAAAATATAGGTCCCTATTCACAATCATTGCATTTTTAGCATCTAAATAAATAAATAGGGTGATTATAAGATTAGAATCTTAAATTTCTTGTACTGGTGTAATACTAAACAGTGGCAGAACTGCATAATAGAAGCAGAAAGTTCACAGAAGAAACCTCTGTGAACTTTCTGTGAAAGTGCTGCGGGATAAACTGTGATTGTTTTACGCTGTGGTTTTTTTTCCAGCAGCGCTTTTTGGCTACAGCTCGCTATGTGGGGCCATGGCCTTACTCAGGAATGGTGAGGGCTAGAGAAAAAATACCAACTGTGCCAGAATCATTGAAGCAGCACCTATTCAAGAATGTAACAAGTTGGATTTGGGAGGATGTTGAAAGGTTCTTTTAAAGACTGTAATTGTATGGAATCCTATAGCTTAGTTTCAAAGCCTTAAAAATCCAACTCAAAATAAGAAACAATGAAGACTAAAGAAAGATAAGCAGCTACAGATGTAAGTAATACAGATAAAACAAAAGCACATATGGTTCTATCAACCTATACTCGAGTATAAGCGGAGTTTTTCAGCACAGTTTTTGTGTTGAAAAAGCCCCCCTCGGCTTATACTCGAGTCAAACAAAATAAATAAATAAATAAATAAATGTATAGAATCTCCCATAAAATTGTGAAAAAAAACCTTTACAAAAATATAATAAAAAAAAATAAAAGTTCTAAATCACTCCTTTCCCTAGAATACATGTAAAAGTAGAAAATTACTGTGAAAAACATACACATTAGGTATCAGTGTGTCTTAAAGTGCCCGGTCTACTGAATATAGGGCAGGGGTCTCAAACTCAATTTACACGGGGGCCGCTGGAGGTAGAATCTGGGTGAGGCTGGGCCACATCAGGTTTTCTACAAGCTAGGCTTGCCGCAGCAAATTTAGCTCCGCCCAATTTGATGATGACTCCACCCATTCTTATTCATTTTTCATGTGCCCCCACACAGTATAATCCTCCTAAAGTCACCCGTACACTATATGTCACCACATTATAATGTTTCCTTCCAACTCCCCCACAGTATTAGGTCCCTCTCCTGGTGCCCCAGTTTCCTGGGGGAAACTAGAGGGGACATGGAACTGGGGCAGATGGAGGGGGAAATAAAACAGTGGGGGTAGTTGGAGGGGGGCAATAAATTAATGGCAGCTGAAGTGGGACATTAAACTGGGGGCAACTAGAGGGGGACATTAAACTCAGGAGGCTAGAAGCAGACATTAAACTGTAGGGGTAGGTGGACGGTGACAATAAACTGGGGACAACTAGAGGCAGACAGGTCCCCCTCCAGCTACTCCCACGGTTTAATGCCCCCTCCAATTGTCCCCAGTTTAAGTGCCCTCCTTCATGGACCCTGTTTCATCTCCCCCCACCATTTCTCCCCCAGTTTGATATCCCCCTTCATTTGCCCCATTTTATGTCCCCCCTCCATCTGTCCCCAGTTTTATGTCGTCCCTCCATCTGCCCCAGTTTCATGTGCCCCATCCATCTGCCCCAGTTTCATATTCCCCTCCATCTGCCCAATTTCAGATACCCCCTTCATCTGCCCCCATTTTCATGCTCCCCCTTCCATCTGTGACCCCAGGTTCATGTCCCCCCCCTCCATCTCTGCCCCTAGGTTACTGACACACACACACACTCCATCTCACATTCCTCTCAGTACTACATCTCTTCATCTTTTGGCCGGCACACTAAGACACGCCTCCAATAGTCACGTAACGTCTGATGTCACACACAGGTCCTTGAGTCTTAAACTTCAGCAGTACTAGCTTTCCACTGATCACCCATCCCTTTTATTGCTGTTATAAGAGCGGGGGAGTGATCGGAGGAAAGTTTAACTGTTTCACTTAAACGTTCCTCCAATCACCACCCCGCTCTTATAACAGCAATAAAAGCGATGGGTGATCAGTGGAAAGCTAGTACTGCTGAAGTTTAAGACTCAAGGACCTGTGTGTGACGTCAGACATCACGTGACTATTGGAGGCGTGTCTTAGTGTGTCGGCTGAAAGATGACTATAGTGGGACATGCAGGGAGCTGCGCGGGGGACGCAAACTTTCATCCCGAGGGCCGCAGTTGGCCCGCGGGCACAAGTTTGAGACCCCTGATATAGGGTATTTGCAGTGCTCCTATTCTGTTGGGAAGGAGTTAATAGGAGCACTGCAGATACCCTATATTCAGCCAGGCTCAGGGAAGGGGCAGACAGACAACCAAAACACCCCCTCCCCTTCCCCAGCAACTACTGCACTCAAAAATTCCGACCATTTTAAATTTTGAAATTTTCCAGTAGCTGCTGCATTTCCCCCCCTCGGCTTATACTCGAGTCAATAAGTTTTCCCAGTTTTTTTTTGTGGTAAAATTAGGGGTCTCTGCTTATATTCGGGTCGGCTTATACTCGAGTATAAATGGTAGCTAAACAGAATCTCTCAGTAATTATACATTTATTACCTATCTTGATGATTGAGATCTATCTATTAGAAATACCCATTAATACTCTGTGTAGAAATATGTACTAACATATGTACTCAAATGTCACTACTACTGTATAACATTTATTAAAATTTAAAAAATTTAATATACGGAATTAAATAAATTCAAGTCGATTTTAAGTGTACATACTGTTTATCTTCTATTGAGTAGGGCACCGTTTGGTGAACATGTTTGTAATATACTTACAGGAGTTGCCTGTGCTAAAATAAAAATAAACCCCTAAACTAAACCCCCTCCCCCAGCCTAACTTCTAATTTACTTTATTTAAATAATAATAATAATTAAAAAAAAATATATATATGTATATGTACCCATATCCCTGGTGCAGTCACATGACCACCACAACAAAATAAGGAAAAACATTGGGAAAAATTCTGAGGATTTGAATTTAAAACTGAAATCTAAATATACTAAAGCTCTGTGCTGTCAAGACTCTTGAACAGAACATCCAATATAAATTTTCCAAGTGACTCACCACAAGTGCTTTGGATCGATTTCGTAGAAGTTTTTCTATGTTGGTTGCGGCACTTTCCACTAGCTGTCGTGCATTATTAGCCTCCACTGTGTACAAATTTTTGTTTTTCAAGTAAATCTAAAGTAGAAAAAAAACAAAAAACAAAATTAAAACCAGAATAGGATCATGCAAATACAACAGGGCACATTTATTCTGTGAAAATTGTAGTTCAAAAAGGCTCAGTTTTGGAGGTTTTTTTTGTCATATTTGCACCAATTTTATGTATTGTTTTGCTACTTACACCCAGAGGTTGCACTACATTTTTATTTATTTTTTTTTTATACAGAAGAGTAACAATACTCCTCTTCTTATTTTTGAAGAGTATTTTTTGCCAAGGAGGAATATGAAATTTGCAGCAATTTATTTTACATACTCATATAATAAACATTTGTAAACAATGTCCCAAGTAGGACTTACAATCTAAATTTCCTATCAGTATGTCTTTGGGTGAATTTCCTCTGGTCTCCTTCTAAACTTCAAACATAGGAAGAGCATACAAACTGTTGCAAATGTTGTCCTTGGCTGGATTTGAACCTAACCACTGAGCTATATGCAAACATACATAATGTTAAGAGGTTGTTAGGAAATGCACATCAGCATCTGAGTTACAGAACAGAAGAGAAGAGTGCTTGGGAGCAGAGGCTGGAATAGGGCTCTCTTGTAGTGAGTGAAATAAGGTGCTATTAGGTAGCCAGGGGCTCTAGACACAGGGATTTTTTTTTTTTTTTTTTTTTTTTCAAAGCACTAACTTTTACAGGCGTTAATGTGACCTCTGCAAATGCCTCTATCTTAGCAAGCAGGCGTTAACCGGATTGAGAATTGGGCAGGATTGAATATAGAGATGCCCACACATTTATGACTGCTTACTCCAGAAAACTAGCGTAAATAATGCCGAAATCTATTGAAGCGCCTTGCTGGAGTAGATTTCCTTCCCGAGAAAAATAACAGCCATGATTTTGAAGTCCTACACCACCCCTTTAAGAGGCAGAGGCCTATTAGTAATTTTAGTTCATCTATTGTGATGCACTCGCCAGAAAGTGAAATCTTCTACAGCAAGAAGCATGAACAGATTTCAGCATTATTTACGCTAGTTTTCTGGAGTAAGAAATCATAAATATGTTGGGCACATCGGATGACAATAGAGCAAAGATTAAGACTGGCGTATATAAGATTAGACATAAATGGTTTGTACTGTTATGGACTCTTATTCCCTATCCAAAGGACTGGCGTTAAGGGTCCCTGATTGCTGGGTTCCTCTGTGATCAAGAATACAGGGGACCTGAAGTCTCTCAAAGACTCCTTGTGGATTGAGCGCCAGTGTGCTTGTGTGACCGACACACCATTCACTTCTTTTGGGCTGGCAGAACGATAATCTCCAACAGTGCACCCAGCTCCATAGAAGTGAAAGAAGCATCAGTCAAGCAAAAGTGCACTGGCGCTCCACTCACAAAGTGGCTTTAGGGGGAGTTTCAATCCCATGTCCTCCTGATTACTGGGGGAAACAGCAATTGGGCACCAACGATCGGACACTTATTCTCTTTCCTGTGGATAGGGTTTATGTGTCTATAATGTAACAACCCATTTCATGTATGTGCCCCAATATGTTTTTAGCTGATTGTCTAATTTCTGCACAGCTGAGTTGTATTCTTTTCTATGCCAAGTAAACAAAATTCACACCAACAAAATCCCAGACTCCTCCAAAAGGAAGAATTACCTTTCTTTCATTGGAAATCTGATTTGTGGACTTTTCCCCAATGAGCAATATCTGATAATAAGTCTAAATATGCCAGTTGTATGTCTTCAATGAGTAGAGACAAGTTAGAAAGCCATGGCCAAGTCAAAGATATCTACAGAACACAGTTTCCTATGGCATATTCACATAGCCAAAGAGCCACAATATACAGTGAAAAGAAAAGCTATTAACTAGCTCAGAAATGTAATCATGAAATGTAATGAAACCATTATTACAATGCTAATCTTCACATAAGTGAGGTGATATACATATATAAAATTGAACAATGTACAGTGTCTATTTTTATCATATCTTAATAAAATAAAATAATTTACTTATTCTGTTGCAACAGACAAGTTGATGCTGACTGGTAACACAATGGGGAACTTATTAAAATGTTATAAATGCAACTGTGGGTGCAACTTTCATTGTATTCTGCTGCTGCTGAAAAAGCTGCTTTGTAATTGATTGCTATGGCCAACTAAAACAGTTTTGATTTTAGACAATTTTAACCCCTACCCGCTCTGCGTTGTACTATTATATCACACTATAGAGTCATAATAGTATGTCGCTGTAATCCTGCAGGCACAGCAACTGTGTCTGTGGCATTACCTTTGGCACATTTTCTTTGTCAAGTTCCCCAATTTAGTTGTTCATATGATAGAAACATTTGTATGCACAAACAGTTATAGTCACAAGAGTTGGTACCACTGAATACTCTCCAAAATATGAAGTATTTCTCCCAGAAAATTATTGGCATTAGACATATTGTTAGAAACATGTTTATTTCCTTTGTGTTTTGGAACAACACAAAAAAACTTGGACATAATCTCACACAAAACTCCAAAAATGGTCTGGACAAAACTGTTGACACCTTTTCAGAATCGTTGGTAAATAACTGTTTCAAGCATGAAAAAAAAAACAAAAAAACTTTTCAAGTCTTCAGTAGGTGATACCTTTTTTAATGGCTAACTCATAATGATGACAGAATATGACGTTTCGAAGCTTCCTCTGAGCTCCTTCTTCAGATATATCTGTTTTTAGATATATCTGAAGAAGGAGCTCAGAGGAAGCTTCGAAACGTCATATTCTGTCATCATTATGAATTAGGCATTAAAAAAGGTATCACCTACTGAAGACTTGAAAAGTTTTTTTGTTTTTTTTTTCATATTTCATAACCACTGCCTAACACGGTACCAAAACAAACATTTTCCTGTTTCAAGCATGTGATGCTCGTTCACACTCACCTGTGGCAAGTAACGGGTGTGGACAATACAAAAATCACACCTGAAACCAGATTAAAAAAAAAAGAGAAGAGAACTGTCTGAGGACTTGAGAACCAAAATTGTGGAAAAATAGCAACAATCTCAAGATTACAAGTCAATCCCCAAAGATGTTGATGTTCCTTTGTCCATGGTGCACAACATAAATCAAGAAGTTTACAACCCATGACACTATATCTAATCTCCCTGGATGTGGATGGAAGAGAAAAATTGATGAATGGTTGCAAAACAGGATAGTCCGGATGGTGAATGAGCAGTCCCGATCAAATTGTAAAGAAATTCAAGCTGTCCTGCAGACTCAAGATGCATCAGTGCCAATGCAAATTATTTGTCGACATTTGAATAATATTAAAAGCTATGACAGGAAACCCAGGAGGATCCCACCGCTGACACAAATACATAAAAAAGCTAGACTGTAGTTTACCAAAATGTACATGAGTAAACAAAAAACCTTCTGGTAATATGTCTTGTGGACACATGAGGCCGAGATAGAGCTTTTTGGTAGAGCACATCATTCTACCGAAAACAGAACAATGCCTACAATGAAAAGAACACAGTACCAACAGTCAAATATGGTGGAGGTTCAAAGACGTTTTGGGTTTGCCTTGCGCTGGATGCCTTGACTGTGTGTACAGCATCATGAAGATTATCAAAGAATCTTAAGTCTCAATGTAGAGCCCAATGTCAGAAAGCTGGGTTTCCCTCCTAGGTCAAGGGTCTTCCAGTGGGACAGTGACACTAAATATACTGCAAAACGCACGCAGAAATGGATGGAAACAAAGTGCTGGAAGGTTCTGAAGTGGAGAAATACTTCATTTCCTGGAATAATTTCAGGAATACCAACAATTGTGGTCACAATGTAAGTGCCATTCTAGTGGTGTTGCAAAAATAATTTACCAATACATTATGATTATACTAAAAAGTTCCAGAATTGACATGACTTATACTTTATGACAGAAATGAAAAAAAAATATATTACTAGAAACAAACAGGTATTTGAAAACAAACTAGCTATGTGCTTTATATCAAATTTTTAACTTGACACTAGTGAGATTTCATGCAAATCTCATATCAATGAAAATAGTAAACCAGGGAAACTGTGACAAGTATCAGTCATTCAACTCAAGGTATAATAAGCACAGGCTGTACAAGTTCTTTCAGAACTACTTCTTCTCGTACATCTGAAATGAATATAATTGAAAGTTCATTGTAACAGCAAGTTCCTGTACCCTGCTGAACTGGTGATGATGCCCATTAGCGCTAGACAATCATCAAGTGGCAATGCTTATCATTTGCAAATCATCAAAACTATTCCTGGCCAGCATCATTGCCAGCCAACATCTCACTAACACTTGAGTGATGAGACCAACCAGCTTATTCAGTAGTTCACAGGGAATGATTGTGTATCTCTTTGAAATAGGTTATATGTCCTATATTATAATCTGCAACATGGATTGATTGCGGGGGTATAGATGTGGCTTCTTTAAAGGGAAGTAAGCCAAGTTGGCAGGTTAGTATATTTATGAGATTCCTTTTTCCTGTGTGTTTAGGAAGCACATGGAGCCCCTGCAGTTCAACACCATGAAGCTGAACCCACTTCATGTGCCTCTATATGGTGCACCATATGGCGGTGTATTATATAAATATTCTATTGCTTCTAGGGCAGAATTCTATAGCTCTTTAAAATAACATTCAATGTAATATTTTTTTGATTGTTTATGCACGAATGCAATGCAGCAGCACTACCCTGTATAAGAGCAGTATATTTAGCTACCAATCTATACTGCTTGTAGTCCAAAATTGTGCCATTTTGCTACTAACAATGCTCAAAGAATACACCATTCTAAAAAGTCTGTGTCAGTCTGCATTCACAAATTGAGTATTAACCCCCGTTGCCCTAAGCCCTTCCGGACATGATTGGCAGGCTGCTGTGTATGCACTTGCACATGGTCGCCTGTCAATCAATGCCCCAAGGCAGTTTGACTCAAGCTAAGTGTCTGGTCTAGGTTTTGAATGCTGCCGGTATCAAAATACCCAGTTTGTGCAATTTTGGCTACTAGATGTATGTACTTTTACCTATAATATGCTATCTCTATCTATGGCAAAATATTAAACTGATAGATCCACTTTATATGTAAATGGAAATTAGTTATTCGGGCACACAGGGTGGGGCTACATTTACTGGAGCATTACTCTATTGTGGTCACCACTAGAGATGAGCGAACACTAAAATGTTCGAGGTTCGAAATTCGATTCGAACAGCCGCTCACTGTTCGAGTGTTCGAATGGGTTTCGAACCCCATTATAGTCTATGGGGAACATAAACTCGTTAAGGGGGAAACCCAAATTCGTGTCTGGAGGGTCACCAAGTCCACTATGACACCCCAGGAAATGATACCAACACCCTGGAATGACACTGGGACAGCAGGGGAAGCATGTCTGGGGGCATAAAAGTCACTTTATTTCATGGAAATCCCTGTCAGTTTGCGATTTTCGCAAAGCTAACTTTTCCCCATAGAAATGCATTGGCCAGTGCTGATTGGCCAGAGTACGGAACTCGACCAATCAGCGCTGGCTCTGCTGGAGGAGGCGGAGTCTAAGATCGCTCCACACCAGTCTCCATTCAGGTCCGACCTTAGACTCCGCCTCCTCCAGCAGAGCCAGCGCTGATTGGCCGAAGGCTGGCCAATGCATTCCTATGCGAATGCAGAGACTTAGCAGTGCTGAGTCAGTTTTGCTCAACTACACATCTGATGCACACTTGGCACTGCTACATCAGATGTAGCAATCTGATGTAGCAGAGCCGAGGGTGCACTAGAACCCCTGTGCAAACTCAGTTCACGCTAATAGAATGCATTGGCCAGCGCTGATTGGCCAATGCATTCTATTAGCCCGATGAAGTAGAGCTGAATGTGTGTGCTAAGCACACACATTCAGCACTGCTTCATCACGCCAATACAATGCATTAGCCAGTGCTGATTGGCCAGAGTACGGAATTCGGCCAATCAGCGCTGGCTCTGCTGGAGGAGGCGGAGTCTAAGGTCGGACCTGAATGGAGACTGGTGTGGAGCGATCTTAGACTCCGCCTCCTCCAGCAGAGCCAGCGCTGATTGGCCGAATTCCGTACTCTGGCCAATCAGCGCTGGCCAATGCATTCTATTAGCCCGATGAAGTAGAGCTGAATGTGTGTGCTAAGCACACACATTCAGCACTGCTTCATCACGCCAATACAATGCATTAGCCAGTGCTGATTGGCCAGAGTACGGAATTCGGCCAATCAGCGCTGGCTCTGCTGGAGGAGGCGGAGTCTAAGGTCGGACCTGAATGGAGACTGGTGTGGAGCGATCTTAGACTCCGCCTCCTCCAGCAGAGCCAGCGCTGATTGGCCGAATTCCGTACTCTGGTAAATCAGAGCTGGCCAATGCATTCTATTAGCCCGATGAAGTAGAGCTGAATGTGTGTGCTTAGCACACACATTCAGCTCTACTTCATCGGGCTAATAGAATGCATTGGCCAATCAGCGCTGGCCAATGCATTCTATTAGCTTGATGAAGCAGAGTGTGCACAAGGGTTCAAGTGCACCCTCGGCTCTCCTACATCAGAGCCGAGGGTGCGCTTGAACCCTTGTGCAGCCTCGGCTCTGCTACATCAGAGCCGAGGGTGCGCTTGAACCCTTGTGCACACTCTGCTTCATCAAGCTAATAGAATGCATTGGCCAGCACTGATTGGCCAGAGTACGGAATTCGGCCAATCAGCGCTGGCCAATGCATCCCTATGGGAAAAAGTTTATCTCACAAAAATCACAATTACACACCCGATAGAGCCCCAAAAAGTTATTTTTAATAACATTCCCCCCTAAATAAAGGTTATCCCTAGCTATCCCTGCCTGTACAGCTATCCCTGTCTCATAGTCACAAAGTTCACATTCTCATATGACCCGGATTTGAAATCCACTATTCGTCTAAAATGGAGGTCACCTGATTTCGGCAGCCAATGACTTTTTCCAATTTTTTTCAATGCCCCCGGTGTCGTAGTTCCTGTCCCACCTCCCCTGCGCTGTTATTGGTGCAAAAAAGGCGCCAGGGAAGGTGGGAGGGGAATCGAATTTTGGCGCACTTTACCACGCGGTGTTCGATTCGATTCGAACATGGCGAACACCCTGATATCCGATCGAACATGTGTTCGATAGAACACTGTTCGCTCATCTCTAGTCACCACCCAATACTGTCGTAGGTACAATGATTTGTAGAAAGAACATTTCAAATGTTGAGGAGTGTCTTTTGTCATATACAGTGTATATTATATTACACTATACAATAGCATTCTCTTTGACAATTAATCCCAAAGACAGATTTGAGTAAGCATTGTGAGAACAAGCTCATTAGAATGCGACTCCATGAATCTCAGACCCTAAAAGACAGGTGTTACGTATAAGCAATGAGGTTTTTGCCAGTAATGATTTTGTTGCTTTATATTTCATGCTATCCCATGGGGCTTCTTTATGCTGTTTGAAACTCCATTAGTGGATTCTGTGTTGTTTATTTTTCTGCATCACTGTTTTACTCACTAACAAATACAGTGTGTGGACTTCAAATGAGCTGTAATAGTACAATGTATATGCATCCTCAATTAGTTCCTGTGATCTGAATCACTAAGGCTGGTTCACATGCACTGCGGGTATTCCTGGGGCTTTTTAGGACAAATGCAAAGATATCTCACAAAATTGCTCACTTTACTAGATTATTTCCCACACTAAAAAAAATATTTGACCCTCTTCATAGGTTAGTTTTCCATTTTTAGCCTAAACTTTGTACTTATTGGATGTAAATTATTTACTGTTTTTATTATAGAGGTATTGGGCTTTTGCATATGTGACAGCAGAATCCATTGACATAACTGTTGATGATTCCGCATTATTTACTAAGGAACCGATAGTGTGATAACAATTGCTACTCTGTAATTGCTACTCTGTACACTGTTCTTCTAATTACATCCTGGAGAATAGATTTGCATATTTTTTACCCAGAATCCCTAGCGGAGCAGGAATGACTTGTAAGTCTCCGTACTGCCTATGTAGGCACACACACTCCCTAATGTGTACGATTATTCCCTGCCCCTGGTCTATAGTCTCTCACTCTGCCAAATTAGTATCCCTGCGCTATGCTGAGGAGGTCCAAAAGACCGAAACAGCGCTGTCCATAGCTGGGAATCTCTTCCTTTTGGAATAGAAATACTAATTTGGCAATTAAATCCATATCATGATAGTAGGCTTATTAACTGAGTCATGCATGATGTTAAGGAGGCTGCCCTCTAGAGGGCAGCATACAGGGGCACTGTTCTCCTAATTACATCCTGGAGAATAGATTTGCATATTTTTTACTCTGTAATGGACGCCGAATGATTAGAAAGGGACGGGTGAGCATGAATTGATATCTACATTGAACTTTACAGAGATGTATGTACACATATTTGTGTTAATTCACCAACCAGATTTTTTTTTTCTTTTTCAATTTAGTAACAACCAAAACTTCTGAAAAGTGACCTCTATAGTTACACCAGAGCATCATTCGATTGACAGCAGAGCACTGAAAAATAGAAATCTAAAATCTAAGATGCTGACCAGATCAGACAGAATGGTGAGCAAAATACAGAAAAGTAGTTCACAGTGTAAGGGTCCATTCACATGGAGGAAAAGGGTGAGGAATTTGGTGTGGAATTTCAGCGCTGAAAGAAAAGCCTCCCATTGACTTTAATGGGTTCCTTTTTCTGCTAGCAAACAAATCAATGGGAATAATATAAAAAAGAAGAAAAAAATACCCTCGGAGTTATCAGCAAAGGGGGACATAAGGGAAACCAATAAGTCCTGCAGTTTCTTCTTTGTGCAGTAGTTGTGTGGATTTTTACAGGCTGGTTCAGCTTTAAGAGTATATGTGTGTATATCCATCCTTGGGAGTATATAGTGTGTTACTGTAGGGAGGGAGCGGTTTAGGAATAGATGTAACTTCCTGTCTTATCCATTTTCATCCTCTATCACCACAAGGACTGGAGGAAACATGTTTGCAATATCAGGGAGTAGAATACTGGGGTTTATCACCTCACACAACACTGCTGTGACCACATTCACATTAGACATCACTACTAGTTTAGTATCACCATTCTACATCATACTGTACATGATACAGTATTATCTCAAGATTTATGCAGTCACAGAGTCCCCTCATGTCTTTACCTTACACACTGCAGACATGATATATCAGACTAGTAGAATACCCTCGGCTTTGCTTGCGAAAAATATGTTAAATTGTTGGTTACGCTAGCTAAAATGTTTATTTTCAAGCCACGAGTCACATTGTTCACTTGTCTCAGCTCTTTGACACAATTTGTGTTCTTAGCTTTTGGATGAACTTGCCCAACAGATGGTCGTTTTTTGGACGGCATTTTAATAAACAGTCCTTATTATTCTGACCCTTTAGTATTCATCTGACACTGATAAGAGATGTAATAGGATGAATAGTGGCCCTCATGAATAGCAGCCCTCACACAGTATTACTATGACCTGAAGGAGCTGACATCTCAGCAATGAAAACCGCCTCACAGGCAGACTTGTGGAGTTGCCCATAGCAACCAATCAAAGCTCCTCTTTCACTTTACCTCAGCAGCTTCAGTGATGAAAGCTCCCTGTACAGTAAGCAGTAATGACAATCTTACTATGAGTCAATTTTCGCCTGACTAATATTGCTGCTCAATAAGGATGCTTGCACACTACAGTATTTTTCACTGGTCTCCGGGCCGTGGATTCTACAGCTCCATAGACTTCTATGGAGCCTGCAAAATTCACAGCTTTCTGCACAAAGTAGTCTATGCAACCACCAATTCCATGGTCCAGAGGCC
This sequence comes from Leptodactylus fuscus, assembly GCF_031893055.1. Classification (NCBI taxonomy): domain Eukaryota; kingdom Metazoa; phylum Chordata; class Amphibia; order Anura; family Leptodactylidae; genus Leptodactylus; species Leptodactylus fuscus. Next base: position 113,383,649 of record NC_134269.1, on the reverse strand, counting down.
CGTGAAAAATATTGTAGTGTGCAAGTAGCCACTAAGGATACCAGACATGTTTTGTCAGCGCATGCATGTATGTGTATGTGTGTATATATATATATATATATATATATATATATATATATATGTGTGTGTGTGTGTGATCCATATGTATGTATGCATGTGTGCATGCACGTTTGTGGTCCGTGTATATGTAAGTGTGTGTGCACGTGTGTGCTTGTATGTGTGTGCTCTGTGTGTATGTATTCATGTGTATATGCACGTGTGTGGTCCGTGTATATGTATGTGCATATGTGATCCATGTGTTTGTGCGTGCGCAGTGCAACTGTCCGTGCATGCGGTAGTTGTGTTTAAGTACTCATGTGCTCTGTTTGTCCGTGTGCGCATGGTGCATCCATCTGAGTGTGTGTGTGGTGTATATGTGCTATTTATGGGGTGGTTTTGTGAGTTGGTGTATGTGTGCTGTCTGTGTGATCTTTATATAGGGTGTCAGGGTCTGGGGTTGCTAGGTGGGGTGGCATAGACACAAAAGTCCAGTTTCTTTTAGTCCAAAACAAAGGTAGAGTTTATTTTCATTCAAAAAGGTAGTGCAGCAACACAAGGAAACAATACAAAAATGAATACCTGCCCGGCTAGGCTCTAACTAAACATAAAATAGGTTACCTCAACTATAATAGCAGAAATCAAAAGCCAGTAGAATCACTCAGGACACAGCTCCAAAAATAGGACCTCTTTCTTTGGCTCTCTAGCCCAGCTCTCCCAAAGTCTGCTGCTGAGCTGGCTTCTTAAGCCTCCTTGAAGAGGAGACTCAACAGCTGAGTCGTTGCCATAACATCCCCAAAGTGTGGACTGGAGGGGGGGTGGAATGACAGGTCCCACTACCAACCTACCTGCCATTCCTAAGAATCCAGCCCAGTAACTGGAACTTTGAAATAACACTCAGCAGACAGAATTATCTGCTGAGAAACATTCTTTCTGGAGTTTTCTCATCTCACCCACCTTAGTAGTCGGTGTGAGATGTACACCCCCTCCATTACCTGGCCAGCCATCGGCTTACAGGGGTTTGTGAAATGTTTATGTGTTGTGTGCGGTGGTGCGGCCCCTTTAGCCGGGGCTGTCTTTGGCGCCGTCACTATAATCCATCCCTGTCAGTCACAACTGTTTTCCTGTGAGCACTTTCACCTTCACTTTTCCAAATTATATGTATAGGGCCTAACTTCAAGGGCCCCAATCTCATGACTGGGGGCACTAGTGAGATTTAACGTGCGCAGTATTCTGCTCCTGTGGGTGGAGAGGGGTTGTTCCAAATTTCACCCAAATCGGGCGAGAGCTGTGGATTTGTATAGAGTAGGCTACTACAGATTTTGAGTTTTACATGTATAGATTGCTGCTGTATAATGCAGGTTGTTCATGGGTCCTGGGAACTTAGGGGCTCTCTATGGTGGTGCTGGGAGATCACATGTAATGGAGATCATGTGGTGAGAGAGGGACAGCATGATATCAGATATACAGTGTGGTGATGTTAATGGGGACTGCACTGATAATCCCTGTATATGCCTCGATCTCTGTGCTAACACTGATCATGCTGGGAATAGGTTAAAGTTAATAATTTCTATGCTATTTCTCAGGGCTGTATACGGGCCATTCTGTGTATACTCATATGGTATGCAGGTTATTTTTAATTAGCAGGGTGGGGGAGTCCTTGGAGTTGGTTGAAATTTTCGGAGGTAGACACACATGGTGGTTAGTTTCCCCTAGGATTATCTTGGTCTGGCCGCTCTTTGGGCTCCTGCTGGGCGGTATCCCGGGGAGCGGGTTATTATATGTGGTAAAACTGCCATTCTGTGTGTTATGGTGCCTCCGAGCCTGTGCTAGCGGCTGGGAGGAATTTGGTGTGGTGGAACAGATTGGCAGTGAGACTTTAACTCAAAGGACTTCCCCCTCAAGAAGGGGTTTGTATCCGGAAAAGTTAAGTGCTGGTGTTATTATTTTCTCTTCCTTTATATGGCATCTAATGATCTATTTATGACCTCCATATTAAAGCCCAACACATTTTGATTTGGATATCAGACAAATATTGCACCATATTATTGCATTTCTAAGCCTTCATGTGTAGCTGGTGATTTAGGAGCCTTTATAGTCTGTATCCGGATAAGAACATGGATTACTATTATTGTATGTTACATCCTATAATGCAGCCGCTCCCATTATTATGGCATATACTATGTGATGGGTTATTTCTCAGTGGTGTCCTATAATAATATAATTTTGTATCCACTGACAGCTGCTGAAGTCTTTCCTTATTACCTACATGGCTCTGGATTATTCTGCAGCTATATAATCACTTATACAGTATTTAGAGTGAGCCATCTAAGTTATCATATATATATTTATTATTTCTTTTAGAGCACCTTTAATTCCATGGTGCTGTATAAATATATAAAGGGATTTGCATACATAGTACCAACATAAGTACAATACATACATGTCTAACTAGCTGAGTGTACTGGGGCCAGTATGGGGACATAAGACTGTGTGCAGGGGCCAATATGGGGATTATAGTGTGCGTAGAAATGCGCACGTGGGGGGGGGATGGGGCGGCAACGGTAGGGGTCAGTTGGTTGAGGTCTTCAGCGTCAGGGGGGGCATGTCAAAATTTCACCACGGGGCCCTGCCATTCCTAGTTATGCCACTGGGTGACAGTTAGAGGTATGTTCCCCTGGTGTGAAGGGGTAACCATTAGCGGTATGGCCCCCTGGTGTGAAGAGATAACCATCAAAGGTATGGACCCCCTGGTTTCTGCAAATCAATTATTAATTTTAAAAAGACCCTGTTTGGGTAAGTCCCAAGCGTCATGGCTATAAGTTTTCACATGCATGTGTGCAATAAATTGACTCCTTCTAGCTGGTGGCTGTGGTTGGAGGGAGAGAAAAAAAAAAAAAATTAAATAAAAATAAAAAAGCGGGCATGTTTTTAATAAAAAAATCTGTAGCTTCAAGAACCATTTCTTTTGATGTGTAATTTTTCTTAGTGAAGATATATGACCGCTTATATTGACCAACTTATATTTCTCTTAAGGTTGCCAACAGTGTGATACAGCCACAGATGCAGTAGAGAGTCTATCGCAGCCAGCTAGCAAATGGAGCCCAACACTGCTTATCATGATAACCCCATGCTCTGCATGCAGGTGCTATATAGTCCTGTAACCCCTTAGCGGAACAGGCAGCATAAGGATGGTGCTGGACCATGTCCAGCAAAGACCAGAATTTCGGCTTCAAATTTCAGTCTGGGTGCTCTTGAGTCGGTGGGTGCAACTAATGGTAAAGGTCATCAAGTGCTCTGAAAATGATTGAGAGATGACAGGAGAGTGTGTCTCACTGCCTTCAAAGACTACTATAACGCAAGCAGATTATGGGCTTATTCTCATCATTATAAGCATCATTTATAGGCTTGTTTTACTGTAGATGTGGTTGGGGCTCATCAAACAACAATAGTGAGGTTTTTTCACTACTGCAAGTTCTCTGTTGTTGCTGTAGTATCTGGAGAAGCTGGCACACAGCAAGTGCTTTCCTCTTCCCTTCTTTATACTCTCTATGTCTGGCAGTATAAGGGAGTATAGGGTTGCTAATGAATGTAAAATGGACAGTTCTAGTTTTTAGTGGCAGAGGTATTCCTTCAAGAGGTGTTATCTCATACATGGTATATACAACTATATCATGTGTATACAGTTACCACTATAAGTGGGACCCCATACCACATAAGTGGGAAGTATGTACTTATATGCATAAGTGATTAGCAATTGCATGTTTATAGTGCGGCAGTATTCCCCATGTATACTGGTTTATGGTAATTTCAGTATTATAGTCTATTTCTCTTTACTAGTTTTTAATTACACTCATATACTTTAGTTGCATTTTCATCAACATTCATAGCTTAGTATTGTAGGGGAGGTAGTATGGGGACTTGTAGTATATAAGGTTTCTAGAGGCTAGTGCATTCCTAATCAGTTTGGTGGCGCTCAAGTCCATTTAAGGTGTCAAATGGCCTCTTCTGTGGCGGTTGAGGGGTCAGGTGGAAGTTGCAGGCAAGTTATTGTGGACTTATTTTAACTAATAGAGGAGGTTAAACTTCATAGTAGTGAACAGGCTGAGCTTTGGAAATGGGCGGCCTGAAGGATGTCGTAATAGTAACGTCATCTGGGATGGGCATAGTGGTTAATTACAGGCTCGTCGGTGCCCTTAAAGTGTACCGGCTCTGCTAGAATTGCAAGCCGGAGCGTGCCACCATCTTATTGCTGTCTGGCCGGATGCTGTATGTCAGACAGATAGGGATCTATGTAAAACTTGACTTTTATTGGAAAAATATAAAAAATAGGTACCAGACATAAGGAAAAAAGATGTAGAAAAACTTACATGGTCAATTCCAAGTATGCATGTATGGTTGAAGACAGACAAGCCTACGCGTTTCGGGACATCCATCCCTTACTCATGGTAATACTAGTATTGCCATGAGTAAGGGACGGATGTCCCGAAACGCGTAGGCTTGTCTGTCTTCAACCATACATGCATACTTGGAATTGACCATGTAAGTTTTTCTACATCTTTTTTCCTATGTCTGGTACCTATTTTTTATATTTTTCCAATAAAAGTCAAGTTTTACTATAGACCTCTTGTGCTGAAGGAATATTTTTCTACTGGGTTCTTGCATTGTTCCACCCCAGCCGGGGGTGTATTTTTTCGTGCACTCTTGGTCTAGCTGATTCTCTTCAAGATTTATGGTGAGCTGTGGACTGTGTTTTTTCTTGTGCAGATAGGGATCTCACAGTATTCGTGAATCCCAATGGTCTAGCACTTTCACCTGACTCCTTCTATGATTATTTTACTTCTGTGATTTTAATAAAGCTGTGGTCATTTTGACACCTAAAATAATTGTTTTGTGCATTTATTCCAAAGTCAATATTTATTGTAATTTAGGTGGTTTTAGGAAAGAATGAGGGTCCATCCCATATCCAAAAGTCATGTAATCTCATAATCTACATATAACATGTATGTCTTTTCATGGAATCCTCACTGGTTACATTGCTACTTGGCTATTATAGCCCTAATATGCTATATTTATCTAGGCCTTGACCCTTCAGGTTTTTTTGTCCCCTATACATATATGGTATTTTTAAGTCTCCTGTCTTCTTGTTTGTATATTTCGGGTATGGAACTGTATAACTGGTATTTCCTGCAACACTGTAATAATTGTAACTGGTACCCCAATGTATCATGTATGATTGCAAAGTCTAATTTTTTTTATTTTTTTTTAATTATATGTGGCTGAGGGGTCTTTTGGCACCCGCGGGCTCCAGGGCCTGAATAAAACTTTTATACACTCCGTGGCCAAAAGTCACAGGAAGGGGTGTCCCAGTGCTGGTTGTGTCGGATATGACGCTCAAACAGTGTGATGCGATGTGGCCTATGGCGCTACTGTCGCCAGGATATCTGAGCAGTTTGATGCAGATGGGTGACTCATGAACATGGCAGCACGTTGAAAGTTAAGTGACTTTGAACGTGGAATGATAATTGGTGCAAGACGCATGAGGCATAGCATTTTGGAGATTACCCAGGAATTTGGGTTTCTGAGGTCAACAGAGTCTTGGGTGGACCTGAAATATCACAGAGACAACATTGGCAGCTGCATAATCCGGCACACCAGTTGCTCGATACAAGCAATTTATGGCAGACAATCTGCACCCCTTTCTGGTGTTGGAGTTCCCTGATGGGGATGCTGTGTAACAATGAATACTGAATACTTAACCACTTCAGTACCAGGCCAATTTGTGGTCCAGGACCAGACACATTTTAGGTTTATTTTGTATGTGCGGTTTTGAGGTCTGTAAAATTTTTCTCGTATGTCTTAGTCAACTAATTTTTGCGTCTTTTTTCGGGGACACATAGGGCTTTATTTTTATGCTATTTTTATTTTCAAATGTGTTTTAATTTTTTTTATATCCAGGAAAATATAAACAAAATAGGAGGGAAATTGTGTCTGGTTTTCAATTTATAATTTTTTTAAAATTTAATAACACAAATGTCACTGAAAAACTTTATAAAATAGTTTTTCCTCTCCGTTACGGCAATTTTTATTTTGTATGGTGTCGTCGGGGGCGGGGCTATAACCTTTAATAACGGCGTTTTATTAGCGTATTATTTATTAATTTTTTTATTATTATTTTATTTACATTTTTTTAAAAACTTTATTATATTTTTATTTTATTTTTTTTCCAGATTGTGTCCCCATAAGGTGATAAGAGACCTTTGGGGACATCTGATCACTTTTTTTTTTGTACTGGAGGCTGATTTCTCCTATAACTGGGGCTGGTACATTTACCGCATTTTTCGGACTATAAGACGCACTTTTTTCCCAAAAAATTTTGGGGGAAAAGAAGGGTGCATCTTATAGTCTGAATGTGGCGCCTGGCATCCGCTCTAATAGAGAGGCGGAAGCCGGCAAGTGATAGACGCCGGCACAGGTGCCCGGGCCTGAGACATCGCTGCGCTCCTCTGCCCTGCATGAAGCCGGCAGCGGCGATGCTATTCCGCTCCTCCGTCCCCCCGCCGCTGGCTTCAGGCAGGGCAGAGGAGTGATGTCTCAGGCCCCGGCACCTGTGCCAGCGTCTATCCCTTGCCGGCATCCGCCTCTCTAGTACAGCGGATGCCGGGTCAGTATCGGTGGCCCCTTCTCCCCCGGGGCCGGTCCCCACCGGCCCCATACCTGCGAAGTTGCAGGCCGGCTCCTGCACGGCGATATCGCAGGAGCCGACCTGTTCGGGTGACAGCCGGGAGCCTAATGAGGCTCCCAGGCCTGTCACGGCTATATTAGTATCACGGCTGGTCTCTATGACCAGCCGTAATACTAATAGACAGAATGTCCGTCTATGGGACTTGCAATCAAGTGACCGCAGGTTCAAGCCCCGGGGAGGGGGGGGGGGGGTAATAAAATAGTAAAAAAAAAAACCTTTAAAAATATATAATAAAAATATGAAATAAATAAAAGTTCTAAATCACCTCCTGTTTTTTTTTCAATACAAGGTGATCTAAGAAATAGACATTCCCCAAAATGGTATAACTAAAAAGTACATCTGGCCCCGCAAAAAAAAAACACTCTATGCATCCCCGTACAGCTGCAGGGTCACCTGTCAATGTGGCCTTGCAGCTGTTGCAAAACTACAACTCCCATATATTAAATATTTTACCAGTTTTTGCTTCAAATTTTTTTTTTCCCTATTTTCCTCCTCTAAAACATAGGTGTGTCTTATAGTCCGAAAAATACGGTAACCTCAGATACAGGAGAAATCCAACCTCCTGCACACTGTATACACATCTTACTGAGCTGATCTGAGTCCTGTAGGACCCAGCAGCTCTTGTAAGACTCTGCTGCAGGCGGATCACGTGTCCGCTGGGTCAGAGGGCAGCTGAATTATGGCTGCGTCCATAGCTGTGTATACAGCGCTCATTGAGCACTGTATACACAGCGATCGAGAAGGCAGGGGAGGTAATAAATCTGCCCTGTCTTCTCTCTAGGAGCTCCGGCTGAAGTTACAGCCGGCTCCTAGTGAAAACAGCTACATGGTCTCCGTGCAGCTGCTGTGTTCTGCTGGACGTACAGGTACGTCCTGGCAGAACTAGACAACCACTTCCCGGACGTATATAGTCTATGGGCGGTCCGGAAGTGGTAAATGAACACACCAGTGACCTCGCGACCCTCAATTAGCCTGCCCGCTCGCCCGACCTCAACCCCATAGAGCATTTATGGGATGCTGTGAATACCAGTGTCCACTCCATAAACCCAGCTCCAACTACACAGGACCAATTGTGGGCTGCAGTGCAGATTGTGTGGATCCATATCCCTCCAGAACTCTTCCAACGCCTTGTGGAGTCCATGCCTCATTGTCTCACTGCAATTATCAGGGCTCGCGGAGGGGTGGCCCTCTATTAACGGCGCATCCGGTACCTTTCCATGATTTTTGGCCACTCCGTGTATTTATAACTGTGTCTTAGGAACCGTAATATGTAAGAGCCATTACATTGACAAAGTCCTGGAACAGCTGATCTGTGGAGGTCCCAGGTGTCCAACCCTCAAAGGTCTGATATTGCTGGATAATTAATCAATATTAGAAAGCAGATAACCCCTTTAAACATATCTGGACAGTTAAAGAAGGACAAAAAAAAAATAAAAAAATATGTAAACAAACATTTTGCCCTAAATATGACCAAACTACTTAAAGAATTATGTGTGTAGCAAATTTACATACGTTGCAAATATTTTATCAAGTTACTGTGACATGCAAGTTGTCCTAAAACGCATACTTTTATAGGATCATGACATACGACCTTTGCATGCACTATATGTAAGGTTCAGTGTGTTCACACAGCAGCTGAGACACTTCTATCAGGAACATTTATTTCACCTTGCTCACCAAAGAGATATCCAAAGAATCTCTAGGCCAATGTGAGCTGACATATTTGGAGGAGAGTGTCATCTACTCTTAGGATGTAAATTTGACCAACTGTAGTATCTACAGAGAAGCAGAAAAAGAAAACCGGTGCCAGTATATTCACCACTGAGTGACTCTCCCATAAAATAAAAAAGGAGCAAGTTTCTGCACTCCTAAATTTCCAGAGAAAAACATATAAATGTTATTCACTCATGTCCAGCACTGAATTTTCTAGAAGAAAAATATAAAGGAATGAATTTTACACTTTTGGATTCTTTTCGAATTTTGGCTAAAACAAGGGGCATGAATATGTTCCCTTGAGATATGAAACATCAGTATTTCTGCAGCAGACAATAACATTGCTGCTGGAAATCCATAGCATAAAAAGATGCACCAGATGTATTTTTTTTTGTTGCAGATCTTGTTGTGGAAATACTTTTCACTGCAAAATATGAAATCCACAATGAAAATCCAGAGCATATATTGTAAATGATATGCTGCATGTATAAAATCTCAGCCTCTTTATGGTTATTAAAAAATATTGCAGATGGCAGAAGTACTGCAGTGTTTCAGTCCCATGGGAAAATACCCTAAAGCTATATGCACACGACCGAGTGTCATCCAAGCGGGGCTCCGACCCCATAATTATGGAGCAGTTCCTATCCTTCTCTGTGATAACGGATCAGGACGGAACCCCCATGGAAATAAATGAATCACGGAAAGCACTCCGATGACACTCAGATGTCATGTCATCAGTTGATCTCCTGCCGAAAATGGAGCAGATCAGCAGGGGATTAACACCTCTGTTCTCTGCAGGATTTCTACACGACTGTTTGCGTTCTGATGAAACAGAAAATGCTACAGACTGATAAACAGTGAGGGGAATTATATTTCTTGTTTAACTTATTGCATTTGTTCCTATGTTTAGTTTTCTTTTAAACAAATTCTTCCGGGGTTTAATATTTCTCTTCTTCACAACCATTTCATCCTCTGCATTAATTGGTTATACTATCAAAGTATGACAGATGTAGATATATGCAGACAATTCCCACCAGACCAATCGCTGTTGGAGATAAAGAATGGTTTGAAATACATGGTAAGAAGGCTCCCGTTCCATTAACAGTTTTTCAAAAAATAAATAGAACTTTTAGTCTACGAAAAATAAAAAGATATTGTCTAGATTGTGAAGTGAACTTTATTAATCCAGTGAGATACTCTGTGCAAAACTTCAGTCTCTGCCAAATCAGCCACACTGCTGTGTGTGGTATCCTTAAGGGGTTGTACAGGCTTAAGTTTTTGTGGTCTATAAATACCTGATTGTTGGGGGATGGAGGGGGGGGGGCAAAATTGTAAAAAAAGGTAGGGACTCAATACACTTAGATTTTTTTTTTTTCTCTGCTACGGCATTCAATGTTGGGATTTATTTTTAGATTTTTAGAGGTTGGTCATTTGAGTATGTGTATTTTTTTTTTTTAATTTTACATTTTTAATATGTTTAAAAACTTATTTTAATTTATTAACCTTTATTTTAAGAACCACTGCTCTTAACCTCTACTTCAGAGGTTAGATTTGTCTAATCTGTGTAAGAAAGTGACAGGAAAAGTCCTGGAAGGACGCTGTATCTCCCCCAGAGTCCTCTCATATGTGTGGTGAGTGAGAGCTTCATATAGCTGTAGCAAGGCATCTGTCAGTATTAACCTCTTCTCATCCTACTGCAGGAAGGAGCTTGTGTGCACAGGTGGGAACAGTTAGGCCTAATCACAGGCCTATAAAGCCTCTCAAGACTTCAGTCCTGGGCAGTTCCTGGGGGAGAGTGGTGGAGCCAGGTCCTGTCCATCCAAACTGAAAACTGGTGAGACCAGTGGGTGCTGCACAGCTTGTATTTTGTTGATTTGTTTTGTCCGTGTGGTTGAAGCAAGCCACACGTCTAGACAGAGTGCTTCTGTATAGTTAGTCGCCTAGCCGGGCAGGTATTTTTGTTTCTGTTTTTGCCTGAAGTAAAGGCCTGTTTATTTTGTTTGCCAGCACCTTTAACTTTTTGTTGCAAAATAAACACACAGGGCTAAACCCTGTTGAACCTGATTTTGGTGTCTGTCTCTGACTGTCTGGGTCCGCTGCTGCTACCGCTGAGCCTACCTCCCCCACATCTGCTTTCCATCTTCTCTGAATCTAAAGGTGTCAACAAGTGTATATATACACTACATATACATAATTATAGGGATATCTACCATTACACCTACAAAAGCTTTTATGACATTTCATTCTGAATCTATAGGCATTAATACAGAGTTCAATATTAGATATGCGAAGATCATCAGGGATTCAGACCAAGGAGAGGTTTTCAGCAGTCTCCGACCTTACTATAATACCTAAGCAGCAGGCCCACTGCTTCAGGGTTGTGTTTGACGCAGACCTTTCCGTCACCCCCCATATACAATCACTCGCACGCTCATGTCATCCTCATATCATCTCCATCTCAAAAACATCTCCAGAATACGCCCTTTCCTTACCAGAGATACATTAAAGACACTTATTGTCTCTCTCATTCACTCTTGCCTTGACTACTGTACCTGTTTACTAATCGGTCTTCCCCTTACTAAACTTTCCCTTCTACAATCTAGTCTGAATACAGCGGACAGGCTGATCTATCAGTCTAGACGCTACAGCGATACCTCCGGTCTGTGCCAGTCACTACATTGGCTGCCTATTCATTACAGAATACAATATAAACTTATCACCCTCATCCACAAGGCTCTCCCTAATGCTGCACCTCCCTACATTTCCTCCCTCATCTCTGTCTATCGCCCAACCTGTGTTCTCCATTCACTCGATGACCTAAGACTTACATCCTCTATTATCAGAACTTCCCTCATATACAAGACTTCTCCCGAGTTGCACCACTTCTCTGGAATGCTCTATCCGAGACAATCAGATTAACTCCCAATTTCTACAGCTTCAAGCGCAAACTAAAGACACATCTTTTCAGACAAGCCTATCACAATTCCGAATGTAAACCCTTCCGTAGTTAGAATCCCTAAAACGAACCCTCCTCTGTTCACGCTCCCACATAACATGATGCCGTTTAACACTAACATATGTCTAGGCATCATCTGCACATTAAAGGACACGACTGGTGATGGCTCATACAGTTTTATGTTTGTACAATGACAGTAACCTCTATTACAAAATTGTCCGACCACTGTATAAGCAATGCTACCAATGATGCCGCCCCTGCTACCGCTTGTGTCACCCCCTCTACTTCATAGATTGTAAGCTCTTACGAGCAGGGCCCTCAGTCCCATTACTTTGTAATGTATCTTTTTATCTGTACTTGAAGCCCAAAAATTGTACAGTGCTGCGGAATACGTTGGCGTTATATAAATAGAAAGTATTCGTAACAGACATCCAGAAATCTACAAATCTTCAAAGGAGATACGTAACCACAGTATAGAGGAGCTGTAATAACATTCCAAATGATTTTCGGTGGACAAAGAGCATCATATGCTCTGCATTCATTGGGTAAGTATCAATAACACAGCAACATCTTGACATCCCATGTTCATAGGGAAGAGGGGATAAGGGCGGAAAGAAATAAAGCGTAATATTATACGCACGTGGACAAAATTGTTCGTACCCCTCGTTTAATGAATGAAAAATCCACAATGGTCACAGAAATAACTTGAATCTGACAAAAAGTAATAAATAGTAGAGATGAGCGAACAGTGTTCTATCGAACTCATGTTCGATCGGATATTAGGCTGTTCGGCATGTTCGAATCGAATCGAACACCGCGTGGTAAAGTGCGCCATTACTCGATTCCCCTCCCACCTTCCCTGGCGCCTTTTTTGCTCCAATAACAGCGCAGGGTAGGTGGGACAGGAACTACGACACCGGTGACGTTGAAAAAAGTAGGCAAAACCCATTGGCTGCCGAAAACATGTGACCTCTAATTTAAAAGAACAGCGCCGCCCAGCTTCGCGTCATTCTGAGCTTGCAATTCACCGAGGACGGAGGTTTCCGTCCAGCTAGCTAGGGCTTAGATTCTGGGTAGGCAGGGACAGGCTAGGATAGGAAGGAGAAGACAACCAACAGCTCTTGTAAGAGCTAAATTCCAGGGAGAAGCTTGTCAGTGTAACGTGGCACTGACGGGCTCAATCGCCGCAACCCAGCTTTCCCAGGATCCTGAATGGAATACACTGTCAGTGTATTCCCGTATACCCGATATATACCCCGATACCCGTTCCAACGGTGTGCCCCCCCACCTTCACCCCAGAAATACCCTGCAAGTCCCCTAGCAATAGAATTGGGGCTATATACACCCACAATTTTTACTACTGGTATACAGTGCCATTGTCTGACTGGGAATTCAAAGAATATATTGGGAATACAAATACCCTCATTTCTTGCTACTGCCATATAGTGCCAGTTTCTGACTGGTAATTCAAAGAATATATTGGGGTTACGTGCACCCACAATTTTTACTACTGGTATACAGTGCCATTGTCTGACTGGGAATTCAAAGAGTATATTGGGAATACAAATACCCTCATTTCTTGCTACTGCCATATAGTGCCAGTTTCTGACTGGGAATTCAAAGAATATATTGGGGTTACGTGCACCCACAATTTTTACTACTGGTATACAGTGCCATTGTCTGACTGGGAATTCAAAGAATATATTGGGGTTATAAATACCCTCATTTCTTGCTACTGCCATATAGTGCCAGTTTCTGACTGGTAATTCAAAGAATATATTGGGGTTACGTGCACCCACAATTTTTACTACTGGTATACAGTGCCATTGTCTGACTGGGAATTCAAAGAGTATATTGGGAATACAAATACCCTCATTTCTTGCTACTGCCATATAGTGCCAGTTTCTGACTGGGAATTCAAAGAATATATTGGGGTTACGTGCACCCACAATTTTTACTACTGGTATACAGTGCCATTGTCTGACTGGGAATTCAAAGAGTATATTGGGAATACAAATACCCTCATTTCTTGCTACTGCCATATAGTGCCAGTTTCTGACTGGTAATTCAAAGAATATATTGGGGTTACGTGCACCCACAATTTTTACTACTGGTATACAGTGCCATTGTCTGACTGGGAATTCAAAGAGTATATTGGGAATACAAATACCCTCATTTCTTGCTACTGCCATATAGTGCCAGTTTCTGACTGGTAATTCAAAGAATATATTGGGGTTACGTGCACCCACAATTTTTACTACTGGTATACAGTGCCATTGTCTGACTGGGAATTCAAAGAGTATATTGGGAATACAAATACCCTCATTTCTTGCTACTGCCATATAGTGCCAGTTTCTGACTGGGAATTCAAAGAATATATTGGGGTTACGTGCACCCACAATTTTTACTACTGGTATACAGTGCCATTGTCTGACTGGGAATTCAAAGAATATATTGGGAATACAAATACCCTCATTTCTTGCTACTGCCATATAGTGCCAGTGTCTGACTGGGAATTCAAAGAATATATTGGGGTTACGTGCACCCACAATTTTTACTACTGGTATACAGTGCCATTGTCTGACTGGGAATTCAAAGAGTATATTGGGAATACAAATACCCTCATTTCTTGCTACTGCCATATAGTGCCAGTTTCTGACTGGTAATTCAAAGAATATATTGGGGTTACGTGCACCCACAATTTTTACTACTGGTATACAGTGCCATTGTCTGACTGGGAATTCAAAGAGTATATTGGGAATACAAATACCCTCATTTCTTGCTACTGCCATATAGTGCCAGTTTCTGACTGGTAATTCAAAGAATATATTGGGGTTACGTGCACCCACAATTTTTACTACTGGTATACAGTGCCATTGTCTGACTGGGAATTCAAAGAGTATATTGGGAATACAAATACCCTCATTTCTTGCTACTGCCATATAGTGCCAGTTTCTGACTGGTAATTCAAAGAATATATTGGGGTTACGTGCACCCACAATTTTTACTACTGGTATACAGTGCCATTGTCTGACTGGGAATTCAAAGAGTATATTGGGAATACAAATACCCTCATTTCTTGCTACTGCCATATAGTGCCAGTTTCTGACTGGGAATTCAAAGAATATATTGGGGTTACGTGCACCCACAATTTTTACTACTGGTATACAGTGCCATTGTCTGACTGGGAATTCAAAGAATATATTGGGAATACAAATACCCTCATTTCTTGCTACTGCCATATAGTGCCAGTGTCTGACTGGGAATTCAAAGAATATATTGGGGTTACGTGCACCCACAATTTTTACTACTGGTATACAGTGCCATTGTCTGACTGGGAATTCAAAGAGTATATTGGGAATACAAATACCCTCATTTCTTGCTACTGCCATATAGTGCCAGTTTCTGACTGGTAATTCAAAGAATATATTGGGGTTACGTGCACCCACAATTTTTACTACTGGTATACAGTGCCATTGTCTGACTGGGAATTCAAAGAGTATATTGGGAATACAAATACCCTCATTTCTTGCTACTGCCATATAGTGCCAGTTTCTGACTGGTAATTCAAAGAATATATTGGGGTTACGTGCACCCACAATTTTTACTACTGGTATACAGTGCCATTGTCTGACTGGGAATTCAAAGAGTATATTGGGAATACAAATACCCTCATTTCTTGCTACTGCCATATAGTGCCAGTTTCTGACTGGTAATTCAAAGAATATATTGGGGTTACGTGCACCCACAATTTTTACTACTGGTATACAGTGCCATTGTCTGACTGGGAATTCAAAGAGTATATTGGGAATACAAATACCCTCATTTCTTGCTACTGCCATATAGTGCCAGTTTCTGACTGGGAATTCAAAGAATATATTGGGGTTACGTGCACCCACAATTTTTACTACTGGTATACAGTGCCATTGTCTGACTGGGAATTCAAAGAATATATTGGGAATACAAATACCCTCATTTCTTGCTACTGCCATATAGTGCCAGTGTCTGACTGGGAATTCAAAGAATATATTGGGGTTACGTGCACCCACAATTTTTACTACTGGTATACAGTGCCATTGTCTGACTGGGAATTCAAAGAATATATTGGGAATACAAATACCCTCATTTCTTGCTACTGCCATATAGTGCCAGTGTCTGACTGGGAATTCAAAGAATATATTGGGGTTATAAATACCCTCATTTCTTGCTACTGCCATATAGTGCCAGTTTCTGACTGGTAATTCAAAGAATATATTGGGGTTACGTGCACCCACAATTTTTACTACTGGTATACAGTGCCAATTTCTAACTAGGAATTCAAAATGCGCAAGGCTCCCGGAAAGGGACGTGGACGAGGCCGTGGGCGAGGTCGGGGGAATGGTTCTGGGGAGCAAGGTAGCAGTGAAGCCACAGGGCGTCCCGTGCCTACTCCTGTGGGGCAGCAAGCATTGCGCCACTCCACAGTGCCAGGGTTGCTTGCCACATTAACTAAACTGCAGGGTACAAACCTTAGTAGGCCCGAGAACCAGGAACAGGTCTTGCAATGGCTGTCAGAGAACGCTTACAGCACATTGTCCAGCAGCCAGTCAGACTCTGCCTCCTCTCCTCCTATTACCCAACAGTCTTGTCTTCCTTCCTCCCAAAATTCCGAAGCTTTACAGAACAATAACCCAAACTGTCCCTGCTCCCCAGAGCTGTTCTCCGCTCCTTTCATTGTCCCTCAACCTGCCTCTCCACGTCACGATTCCACGAACCTAACAGAGGAGCATCTGTGTCCAGATGCTCAAACACTAGAGTCTCCTCCATCTCCGTTCGATTTGGTGGTGGATGACCAGCAACCCACCCTCATCGACGATGATGTGACGCAGTTGCCGTCAGGGCATCCAGTTGACCGGCGCATTGTGCGGGAGGAGGAGATGAGACAGGAGTTGGAAGAGGAAGTGGTGGATGATGAGGACACTGACCCGACCTGGACAGGGGGGATGTCAAGCGGGGAAAGTAGTGTGGATGTTGAGGCAGGTGCAGCACCAAAAAGGGTAGCTAGAGGCAGAGGCAGAGGTCAGCAGCTTAGGCGAAGCCAGGCCACACCCGGAATCTCCCAAGATGTTCCAGTTCGTACCCAGCCCCGAAAAACTCCCACCTCGAGGGCACGTTTCTCGAAGGTGTGGAGTTTTTTCAAGGAATGCGCCGAGGACAGATATAGTGTTGTCTGCACAATTTGCCTCTCGAAATTGATTAGGGGCTCTGAGAAGAGCAACCTGTCCACCACTTCAATGCGCCATTTGGAATCCAAGCACTGGAATCAGTGGCAGGCAGCAACGGCAGGACAAAGGCCGCCTGCCGTTCACGCCACTGCCACTGCCTCTGCCTCTGCCTCTGCCACTGCCACTGCTGACTGTGCTGGCGATGCACTCCAGAGGACGAGCCAGGACACCACTTCATCTGCCTCCGCCACTTTGTTGACTTCTACCTCATCCTCCCCTGGTCCTGTCTTATCTCCTTCTCCTGCACCATCAAAGGCACCATCAGGCGTTTCTTTACAACAACCCACCATCTCTCAGACATTGGAGCGGCGGCAGAAATACACTGCTAACCACCCACACGCGCAAGCCTTGAACGCCAACATCGCTAAACTGCTGGCCCAGGAGATGTTGGCGTTCCGGCTTGTTGAAACTCCCGCCTTCCTGGACCTGATGGCAACTGCGGCACCTCGCTATGCCGTCCCTAGCCGTCACTACTTCTCCCGGTGTGCCGTCCCCGCCTTGCACCAGCACGTGTCACTCAACATCAGGCGGGCCCTTAGTTCCGCGCTTTGCACAAAGGTCCACTTGACCACCGACGCGTGGACAAGTGCATGCGGACAGGGACGCTACATTTCACTGACGGCACACTGGGTGAATGTAGTTGAGGCTGGGACTGCTTCCCAAACTGGCCCGGTGTACCTCGTCTCCCCGCCTAACATTCCTGGCAGGGACACGAGAAGAACACCCCCCTCCTCCTCCTCCTCTACCGCCTCCTCCTCCGCCACCGCCTCCTCCTCCGCCACCGCCTCCTCCTCCGCTGTTAGATTGACCCCAGCTACGAGTTGGAAACGTTGCAGCACTGGCGTTGGTAGACGTCAGCAGGCTGTGCTGAAGCTGATCAGCTTGGGGGACAGACAGCACACTGCCTCCGAGGTGAGGGATGCCCTCCTCGATGAGACGGCAATATGGTTTGAGCCGCTGCACCTGGGCCCAGGCATGGTCGTTTGTGATAACGGCCGGAACCTGGTAGCAGCTCTGGAGCTTGCCGGACTCCAACATGTTCCATGCCTGGCCCACATCTTCAACCTAGTGGTGCAACGTTTCCTAAAGAGCTACCCCAATGTTCCAGAGCTACTGGTGAAAGTGCGGCGCATGTGCGCCCACTTTCGCAAGTCGACAGTAGCCGCTGCTAGCTTAAAATCTCTCCAGCAACGCCTGCATGTGCCACAACACCGGCTTTTGTGCGACGTCCCCACACGCTGGAACTCAACGTTTCAGATGTTGAATAGAGTGGTTGAGCAGCAGAGACCTTTGATGGAATACCAGCTACAAAACCCTAGGGTGCCACAAAGTCAGCTGCCTCAGTTTCACATCCATGAGTGGCCATGGATGAGAGACCTTTGTGACATCCTACGGGTCTTTGAGGAGTCCACAAGGAGGGTGAGCTCTGAGGATGCGATGGTGAGCCTTACAATCCCGCTCTTGTGTGTTCTGAGAGAATCCCTGATTGACATCAGGGATAACTCAGATCACACAGAGGAGTTAGGGATAGCATCCGATCCGTCACAGCTGGAGAGTAGGTCCACACATCTGTCCGCTTCACTGCGTTTAATGGAGGAGGAGGAGGAGGAGGAGGAGGAGGAGGAGGAAGAAGAGTTGTCCGATGATGTGATGGTGATACAGGAGGCTTCCGGGCAACTTCGAATCGTCCCATTGTTGCAGCGCGGATGGGTAGACATGGAGGATGAGGAGGAAATGGAGATTGAACTTTCCGGTGGGGCCAGAGGAGTCATGCCAACTAACACTGTGGCAGACATGGCTGAGTTCATGTTGGGGTGCTTTACAACCGACAAGCGTATTGTCAAAATCATGGAGGACAACCAGTACTGGATCTTTGCTATCCTTGACCCCCGGTATAAAAACAACATCTCGTCTTTTATTCCGGTAGAGGGGAGGGCCAATCGCATCAATGCTTGCCACAGGCAATTGGTGCAGAATATGATGGAGATGTTTCCAGCATGTGACGTTGGCGGCAGGGAGGGCAGTTCCTCCAGTAGGCAACCAAGTTCTCACCGGTCCACACAAACGAGGGGCACACTGTCTAAGGTCTGGGACACCTTGATGGCACCCCCTCGCCAAAGTGCCGCCACGGAGGGTCCTAGTGTCACCAGGCGTGAGAAGTATAGGCGCATGTTGCGGGAATACCTTTCCGACCACAGCCCTGTCCTCTCCGACCCCTCTGCGCCCTACACGTATTGGGTGTCGAAGTTGGACCTGTGGCTTGAACTTGCCCTATATGCCTTGGAGGTGCTGTCCTGTCCTGCCGCCAGCGTCCTATCTGAGAGGGTGTTCAGTGCAGCCGGTGGCATCATCACTGACAAGCGCACCCGTCTGTCAGCTGAGAGTGCCGACCGGCTCACTTTGATAAAAATGAACCACCACTGGATAGAGCCTTCATTTTTGTGCCCACCTGTGTAAAGCACCCCAACATGAAACTCCATGTCTGTACTCAACCTCTCCAATTCCTCCGCATCCTCATACTCATCCACCATAAGCGTTGCACAATTCTGCTAATACTAGGCTCCCTCCAACAAGATTTCCCCCAACTCTGCTGGTTAGAGGCTCCCTCCACCCTGATTTCCACCAACTCTGCTGGTTAGAGGCTCCCTCCACCCTGCTTTCCCACAACTCTGCTGGTTAGAGGCTCCTTCCACCATGAATTTGCCCAAACTGGGCTGTTTAGAGGCTCCCTCCACCATGAATTGGTCCAAACTGGGTTTTTTAGAGGCTCCCTCCACCATGAATTGGTCCAAACTGGGCTGGTTAGAGGCTCCCTCCACCATGAATTGGTCCAAACTGGGCTGGTTAGAGGCTCCCTCCACCATGAATTGGTCCAAACTGGGGTGGTTAGAGGCTCCCTCCACCATTAATTGGTCCAAACTGGGCAGGTTAGAGGCTCCCTCCACCATTAATTGGTCCAAACTGGGCTGGTTAGAGGCTCCCTCCACCATTAATTGGTCCAAACTGGGCTGGTTAGAGGCTCCCTCCACCATGAATTTGCCCAAACTGGGCTGTTTAGAGGCTCCCTCCACCATGAATTTGCCCAAACTGGGCTGGTTAGAGGCTCCCTCCACCATGAATTGGTCCAAACTGGGGTTTTTAGAGGCTCCCTCCACCATGAATTGGTCCAAACTTGGCTGTTTAGAGGCTCCCTCCACCATGAATTGGTCCAAACTGGGGTGGTTAGAGGCTCCCTCCACCATTAATTGGTCCAAACTGGGCTGGTTAGAGGCTCCCTCCACAATTAATTGGTCCAAACTGGGCTAATTAGAGGCTCCCTCCACCATGAATTGGTCCAAACTGGGTTTTTTAGAGGCTCCCTCCACCATGAATTTGCCCAAACTGGGCTGTTTAGAGGCTCCCTCCACCATGAATTAGTCCAAACTGGGCTGGTTAGAGGCTCCCTCCACCATGAATTGGTCCAAACTGGGCTGGTTAGAGGCTCCCTCCACCATGAATTTCCCAAAACTTGGCTGTTTAGAGGCTCCCTCCACCATTAATTGGTCCAAACTGGGCTGGTTAGAGGCTCCCTCCACCATGAATTTGCCCAAACTGGGCTGTTTAGAGGCTCCCTCCACCATGAATTTGCCCAAACTGGGCTGGTTAGAGGCTCCCTCCACCATGAATTTCCCAAAACTTGGCTGTTTAGAGGCTCCCTCCACCATTAATTGGTCCAAACTGGGCTGGTTAGAGGCTCCCTCCACCATGAATTTGCCCAAACTGGGCTGTTTAGAGGCTCCCTCCACCATGAATTTGCCCAAACTGGGCTGGTTAGAGGCTCCCTCCACCATGAATTGGTCCAAACTGGGCTGGTTAGAGGCTCCCTCCACCATGAATTTGCCCAAACTGGGCTGTTTAGAGGCTCCCTCCACCATGAATTTGCCCAAACTGGGCTGGTTAGAGGCTCCCTCCACCATGAATTGGTCCAAACGGGTTTTTAGAGGCTCCCTTCACCATGAATTGGTCCAAACTTGGCTGTTTAGAGGCTCCCTCCACCATGAATTGGTCCAAACTGGGGTGGTTAGAGGCTCCCTCCACCATGAATTTGCCCAAACTGGGCTGTTTAGAGGCTCCCTCCACCATGAATTTGCCCAAACTGGGCTGGTTAGAGGCTCCCTCCACCATGAATTGGTCCAAACTGGGCTGGTTAGAGGCTCCCTCCACCATGAATTTGCCCAAACTGGGCTGTTTAGAGGCTCCCTCCACCATGAATTTGCCCAAACTGGGCTGGTTAGAGGCTCCCTCCACCATGAATTGGTCCAAACTGGGCTGGTTAGAGGCTCCCTCCACCATGAATTGGTCCAAACTGGGGTTTTTAGAGGCTCCCTCCACCATGAATTTGCCCAAACTCTGCTGGTTAGAGGCTCAATCCACCCTGATTTTCAAAACAAATGTTGGTGCCAACCTCAACTTACTACAAGGGCCAAATTCACTGCTGGTGACAAGCTCTCCTCACTGCAAGTGCCAAATACACATGTTTCAAGGTGTTTTCCTACTGTCAGAGAGGTGGTATTGAGTGTGTAAAGTGTGTAGTTGTTAGGCTGTGATGTTGGGGTAATAGAGGGTCTTTGGTGTGTTAGATGCCCCCAGACATGCTTCCCCTGCTGTCCCAGTGTCATTCCAGAGGTGTTGGC